>NW_011499914.1:226066-226502 GCF_000495115.2 Populus euphratica
TCATTCAACTTTTTAATTTGTAAGATTTGTTTTTCATTATTTTAATACACTTGAAAAAAATATTAATAAGGTATTTTCTAGTTTATGTTTCATAAAATAACTAAATATTGGAAAGTGTTTTGTAATAGGCAGAAACAACTTTTTTGAAGTTGTAAAACATTTAAAAATATATTATTTACTGATTATAATAAATTTGATCCTTAAACTTTTGATTGCTATATATTTTGTTTTAATTTTTTTTTCAATTTTATCCCTTAAAATTTAATTTAATTTGATTTTTATATTAACTTTAGTCCATATTTTTATGATTGTTATATGTTTTTCTCTTATTATTTGTTTAATTAAATCTTTTTTATATATCAAATTTGGTCCTCGTTCTTTTGATTGCTACTTATTTTATTTGAAATAATTTATGAAATTATTATTATTATTATTA
>NW_011499914.1:226601-228665 GCF_000495115.2 Populus euphratica
TTTCATTTTCATTCAACTTTTTAATTTGTAAGATTTGTTCTTCATTATTTTAATAGACTTGAAAAAAATATTAATAAAGTATTTTCTAGTTTATTTTTCATAACATAACAGGGATTTCACTATAATAATTTTTTTGCAACCTTTGTAAAACTAAATAATGGAACAAATTACTATAGATTGCAAAAGTGAAATTTAAATGGATATGTTGTGTAACTAAAAGAATTATAAGAGCGTTTTAGTATTTTCACACAATTAGAAAAGTTATTAGCATGTGTTACACACGTTTTACCGAGTGGGTGGCACTCGTGCCATTAAGAGGATATATGAGATGTTTCCTGGTGGCTAAATCTGGTCATCCATCGTATAACTAGATGCACAGACGTGCCCTTTTCCATGTAGTGTGGCGTGTGTAGATATATCATGGTTGGATTGTCGTTGGTGATTGATTGTTTGTATTTTCTCTTACTCTTCTCTTTCCTAATAACTAAAGTGCATAATTGTTCTCTGTTTGTTTATTGTTTGCTTGGGTCTAGCAACCATATTTGATGCTCTGTTTGTTTGTTATTTACTTGGGTCTGGCAAACACATCAAACCCAAGCTACTTAGGTCTGACAACCATATTTGGTGTTAGACCTAGGAATGAGTTTCACATGGTTGCCAGACCCAAGCTTTGTGAGACTGATAACCCTATACAAATATACTGTGAACCAAGACACAATCCACTATAGACTTTTCATTGTAATAACCTTATCTCTAAAGGCTTGAGATGGAGCTAATATCTAAATGGATTTTCCAATCTCTAAAGGCTTGAGATGGAGCTAATATAGTCTTTTTACATAAAATTAAATTATTATTTTATCCTTTGGTTGAAAAAAATTAGAGCGCTGGTTATGGGGGGATTTCAGTATTTTTCATAGGCTTATTACTATTAAACATTTTAGTAGGGGTATGGTAGTCTTTGGATGATTATATAAGACCTATTGTCTAAGGATTTTTTTGACCTTTTACAAACTATTAAATAGTTAAAATACATTTTTACCCTTGGAAAAGACAAAAAATAAGCTTTGTATATGAGGGTTTTCCTTTTGTTTCACACTGTTTTTTGTGTAATTTTCTTATAATCATGAGGGATATTTTGATATTATTCTATTATTTTTAAATTCAAAAGGTTGTACTGGATCTATATTTAATTAGGTTTGACAAACTAACAAGACCCAAATTACTTGGATGTCAGACCCAAGTAGCGTGGGCTGACACGATTACCAAACCCAAGGGAATTGAGTCTTGTATGATTACTAGACCTAAGGCATTTAGATTTAGCCTAATTGACAGACCTAAGACTTTTGGGTCAGGCATGACTACCTAACCTAAATTACTTGGGTCTAGCATACTAGACCTAAGGCATTTAGGTCTAGCATGTCATCAAGACCTACGACTCTTGAGTCTGCTATGATTGCCAGACCTAATTTGTTTAGGTCTAACATTGCAACCAATCTCAAGGTGCTTGGGCTTGATGGTTAGTACTTAAAAGTGCACTTTTATCAAGGTTTTATATCATCATTTTGCATTTGAAGTATCAATAACTCTTTAACTAAAACATGTTTTATAATAACATATCTAATAATATAAGATACCTTTAATTTATGGTAAATGTTCATTTTAAAAGCAGGCCTATCATATAAATGAAAGAATTGATTGATAAGTTTAAGAATTGAAATTGAAAGGACAAAGAGATGACCAAACTTAGAAAAAAGATGTTGGTGCAGTCCAAACCAGAATACTATTCGATAATTGGGTCATATCTGGAGTTGTAGATCTCAAATTTAAGTCTACTTTATATGGATGGAAAGATATAATAGGCCTACAACTTTCATATGGAGCCCAAGATTTTAAAAAGGCTATTTTTAAGTCCAAATTGTAGCAACACTGAAGAAGTCCGAATCTGTACTGTAGCCCGAACACTGTTCAGTGTTTGGCCCATATATGAAGTTTTAGAATTTTTTTCTTGGAAAGCTGAGACAATTTCCTACAACTTTCATGTTTGCAACTGGCTCCAGTTTTGAC
>NW_011499914.1:228746-228983 GCF_000495115.2 Populus euphratica
ACTCAATATGGACTTTAATGTTTGATACTAACATGTTTTATATTTGTTATCTTGTTCACTCTTTAATACTTTGCTTGTTAAATGACTAATCTAGATTTATGTTGTACAACATATACTTGGCACTTTCATAGATTATATTCTATGGTATAACCGACAGCTGAGCTATGAAAGGAACTTGCTTTGTTGTTAACATAAGTTATAATCATGAATGCTTGACGAGATTTACAAGTATTAGCA
>NW_011499914.1:229492-299428 GCF_000495115.2 Populus euphratica
TTGTTGTTATTGTTATTGTTGTATTATTATTATTATTTATAATTTATACAATTAATCTCCATGTGGTTCAACCTCGGTCTTGCCGGGTTATTTATTACTTCGACACTCTTGCACTTGGGAGAAGACATCAATCTTTTGGTCATGTCACTATTTAAAAGCTAGCATGCATTAATAGGCTTTTGTCACAATATATAGATAAGATATTTAACTGCACAAGATCGCCAATGATCCATGGACTGCTAACATTAATAATGTATGGCGTTGGGTTTCATCGACTCCTACTCAGCTTCTCCTAGGAACCTAAAGTCCTGGAAATCATCACACTCAGGAGAGGTACAACCATATTTATATGCTGATTCTAATGGAAGTGGACGTGCTTACATGTCAGGTCTTTATCCAATAATAGACTTTTAACTAATTTGATTGAGTATATTAGTCAAAATTTCTAAAGGTGTCCAACATATTATATTTGTTTGACTATTAAGTGTCTTTACTTATGCATCTTCCAGATTATTGAAATTCTAACTTTCAAAGATGGCCTAAAAAGATGCATGCATACTTGAAGTTGTACGCTCTCCCCTTGATCTTTTTTGTTTTATAGTAATCGAGAATATTATAGATAAAGTGTCCATGCTAAAAAGATAAGGACTACAAGATAAGAAAGATTACAGAAGAGAACAAAAAAAAATAAAGAAGGCGAGGCGATGATATCCCTAATGAGTGTAAAAGCTAGCATGCATTAATAGGCTTTTGTCACAATATATAGATAAGATATGTCACTATTTAAAATCTAGCATGCATCAGTAGGCTTTTGTCACAATATATAGATAAGATATTTAACTGCACAGGATCGCCAATGATCCATGGACTGCTAACATTAATAATGTATGGCGTTGGGTTTCATCGACTCCTACTCAGCTTCTTCTAGGAACCTAAAGTCCTGGAAATCATCACACTCAGGAGAGGTACAACCATATTTATATGCTGATTCTAATGGAAGTGGACGTGCTTACATGCCAGGTCTTTATCCAATAATAGACTTTTAACTAATTTGATTGAGTATATTAGTCAAAATTTCTAAAGGTGTCCAACATATTATATTTTTTTGACTGCTAAGTGTCTTTACTTATGCATCTTCCAGATTATTGAAATTCTAATTTTCAAAGATGGCTTAGAAAGATGCATGCATACTTGAAGTTGTACGCTCTCCCCTTGATCTTTTTTGTTTTATAGTAATCGAGAATATTATAGATAAAGTGTCCATGCTAAAAAGATAAGGACTACAAGATAAGAAAGATTACAGAAGAGAACAAAAAAAAATAAAGAAGGCGAGGCGATGATATCCCTAATGAGTTAGTCTAGTTCATGATATATTCAAGATTTCTAAAAAGATCAGAGCCTGTGTAGCTATAATTTTTAACAAAGGGCTCCAACCAAAAGGCCAATCGATGAAACGCGAGGCCAAAAGTCACATCCTAATTTGAAGTTTTGGACTTCAAGATTAGATGGTTGTGTGCTATCCAAATTGACTAGTACAATCTTTTTATAGAGAATGGTAATGGCCTAACGCTAAAATTTTCTTTTTACAATGCAAAATCATTCCTAAAGGTTACGATTTGGGTTTTTCGACATACAATATAAACATATAAACCAACTAAAGAGTTTACCCTAGAGAGACTATGATGTAGGACAAAGTTAGAAAAGATGATGTATAGTTTTAATCTCCTTACAATGAAAAGGGAAAAGAGATTCCTCATAATTGATGATTCTCCTCTCAGTTAAGAAGCCTTTTATACTGATATTACCATTTAGAAGAAGCCATATAAACACATCTATTTTTAAAGGTGTAAACCTTTTCAAAAACAGAGTAAGGGAGTGATGATTTTCTAAAATAGTAAGATCATAAAAAAGATGACATCTTGCAAAAATTGTGTAAATGCTAGAGTTGTGAAATTTCCATATCTTGTTATCTTCACTATCAAAAAAGACTAAGCCACGTTCCACTTCTACTATTAAGCTCTCTCGTATGCAGAGCTCTCAGGATTAAAGGGGTCTTCTTCAAGATAAATTGACCAAAGTATCAATTGAGTTATGAACTTCTACAAGGCTTGATGATTGCTGTAAGGAGAGGTTGTAAAGCCTGGGAAACATGAACTAGAGAGGGGCTGTGGAGCCTAGCTAGGAATCAATCCAGAACCTAATGTTTCTCTTATCGCCCACTCTGAACCCGACATTTGATTGAAGAAAAGTGGTTATGTTATGATTTAAAAAGATTGCGGATACCATGTTACACTAAGTTGGAGATAAAGAACCTGCAAACACAGGAATATCATTTTCAAAATGAGGAGATACTTTTGTAGGATAACTTCTTGCCAACCTCCTGCCACTCTTTAGTCAAGGTTCCAAAGCTATTTAAATAGCAAAGCTAAATTTTTGTTATGAATAGATCCTAGCCTAAGACCTCCAAGGGGTTTACTTTTGATTACTTTATGCCAAGCAACCTTACACATACCATGTGAATTTTTTTGAGGTAACCTTCTAGAGAAAATAACTGTTAATGGAGGAAATGGATTTTGTAATGTCTTTTGGCATAGGAAAAACAAATACGTAGTATAGAGGTAGAGAGCTTAAGATTGATTTAATTAGACATATCCTCCCAGCCATGCTTAGAAATTCCTTTTCTATTTATTGAGCTTTGCTCTGATTGTGGATAATACCGATTTCCAAGTGGAGAGCCTATTTGGATTAACACCAAGAGGCAACCTAAGGTATCTTACTAGTAAAGTGTCACTGCGATAAAAAAATATTTTAGCTAGACCTAAAGTGTATTTATTATCCAACTTGATTCATATAAGTGAGCTTTTATAGAAATTAACTTTCAATCCTGAAATGATCTCAAACCAACTTAAGATTCTTTTGGTATGCAGAAGAGAGAAGTAATCATTTGGCAGGAAAATTAAAGTGTCATCTGCATATTACAAATGAGTTACGTGTTATCCTAGAGAAGTCTGCAAGCCTTTGAAGTAACCCGAATCCAATGTCTTATTGAATAAGATATTAGGTCCTGAACTGCTATGTCAAAAAGGAAAGGAGAAAGGAGGTCCCCTTGCCTGAGACCCCTCTTCATACTGAATTCTCTGTTAGGGGAGCCGTTAATCAAGATTGCCAATTAAAAAGTGGATATACATTCAAAAATCAATTTCCTTCAATGAGAGCCAAAACCTATATATCCCATAATATTATCAGCATGCTCCCACAAAATCGAGTTGAAGGCCTTATGAAAATCTACCTTTACCAAAAACCCATGGTTCCTTTTGTTTCAAATACCATAGACAATCTCATTTGCTATCATGAACCCATTTAGAATCTGATGCCTGGTAATGAAAACAAACTGGTTTACATTGATCATATCTAACAGAATGCTCAGAGCCTAATGGATAAGAGTTTTGCCACTATTTTATACAACCTATGTATCAAGCTAATCAGCCGAAATTGGGAGAATTTACTTGCCCTCTTAGTCTTCGGGATCGAAGTCATAAAGGATGAGTTAATCCCCTTTGGTAATTTACCTGTTCTGAAACATTCTTTGACCATCACAAAAATGTCTGAGTGGATAAGTCTCCATACATGTTTATAAAAAGAGAAGGTGAACTCACCAGGACCGAAAGCTTTTGAACCATCACATGCCTAAACATCTTGCTTTACTTTATCTAGTAAAGGCGATATTTCTAACCAAATTGATCTTGCTTTTAAAATTTTAAAGAACCCCAAGCTTTCCATTTTAATTCTTCTGTATTTTAGCTTGGCAAACAAGGTTGAGAAGACGTTGACAATACCCTCTTTGATGTCATTTAGAGAGACTAAAATATGCCATTTTGCTCAATCTTACTAATATGGTTGCGACATTCCTCAAGCTTGCTGAAAGGTGTAAGAAACAAGTGTTTTTATCCCCTATTTTGCACCAATTTTCACAGGATTTCTGCCTCTAAATATCCTCAACCTTCTTGTTATTCTTTTAAAGCTTAGAGTTTAGATTTTGAGCCTTGTTTTTTTAGTCTTAAATAGAAGGCGCACCTCACTTAAATCTTCAATGGTTATGATGCAGTTCTGAACGTCTGTAAGTTTTGAGTTTTGAATGCAGTTCTGAATGTCTGTAAGTTTTGAGTTTTGAGATGCAGTTCTGAACGTCTGTAAGTTTTGAGTTTTGATTACCAAAAGTGGATTTGTTCCACTATCTCAACCTTTTCGCTAGAGTTCCTAGTTTCTTTACTAATCTATAGTCACCTGAAAATTCCTTATAGCTATTAGACCAGAAGACCTCAAAATCAGTAGAGAAGAAAGGGTGTAACAACTGTCGTATGTGTGCGACATCACAACGATCGTCCAACATCCAGGAAAAAATTAAAATGGTGTATCTCTGGAAAATATGGAGAGAAAACGAATCCATGTGTCTCTCAACAGAAAAAAATTTGAATGAGAGTCGTCACCTAATATTTTGGTCACCAGAAACCCCAATTGGTCTAAGAGATCGGGTAAGAAGACTGATTGCGTAAATGGAAGGTATTAGCAAATTGGTCTAAGAGATCGGGTACGAAGACTGGTTGCATAAATGGAAGGTATTAGCACCCAAATACACCTTACCTAAGGTAAATTGCATTGTTTTGTCTGATAAAATCTAAATTCTTGTTTTGTGGTTTTTAATTGTTGGTCTGTTTAAGGTTCAAGACAAGTCCTTTTTAGTAAGAAGGTTCTTATTTTAAAATGTTATTGAACCTAACCGTTCTATTATAAAAATAATAATTAAATATCCAGAATACGCATTACGTATAATGTCATACCCTGGATACTAAGCGACAAATAAAATAAATTTTTGTTATTTTTGAAATTTTAGCCAATGTTCTCTTGATTTTAATAATATGGTTATTAAAGTTAAAATACATACTAAAATATTGTTTTTGGTGTATGAAAAATACAATATAATTTTTTTGTTTTGAAACACTTGACTGTATGCACAAAAATTTTGAAGCACTTGACTGTATGCACAAAAATATTTTTTTACAAGTTTTGACGAAAACCGGGTATTTATAATACTAGGTTTGTAGTTTTACGATATAAACTACTGTCCGACATTAGTTAAAATTACATAAAATATGCAAAAAAATTATAAAATAAATATTTTTGATTTTTTAAAATAAAAAAAATAAAAAACTGAACTGGGCCAGACCAGGCCCAGCCCATCTATTGTGGGCTGGGCTGATGTCCCAGCCCAGGCCTAATTGGGTTGGTTACCATGCATCAGCACAGTAACCAGCCCAGGCTGCATTTTTGCATTTTTTCTTGTTTTGCTTCTAGTATCCCTTGTGTTTTCCTTTACCATTTCTGACGATGCCTGCTGGCTGCGCTGAGAGCTTGAAGGGGGTGGTAGACGGACCTGTGTATCACTGGCCTCTTTATCCATGAATACATGGTAAGAGGTTATATCTTTATTATTATCAGCAGTTGACTTAATAATAGGGGATGAGCCAGTGTTCTTCAGAGATGTGTTTATGTAAGAATCAAATACAAAAGTGGCCATTAACTCAGGTATAATATCTGATATGCCATCGTGAGCCAAAACAGGTCTTTCTCTCATCACTTTCTTCCCTTTTCTATATGAAGCTTTAGTGCCAAGTCTTCTGGTTTGTCTGAACTTTTTTTTTTTCTTTCCTTTAGTTCCATTTCCACTACTTATTAGGGTTCTACCAGGTCATGTTTGAAAAAGAAGTTCTGCAATTGGTTTTTTTCTAAATTCAAGGTTCTCATTGTTTTAGAGAAGGGCCTTGAAACCTGGACCAAAGAATTGCTAAGCCTGGTTGCACATGGGTTTATAGCCTTGTTCCTTTGACTTGAGAGCTTGAATGGCCTGTGATGCCTATTTTAACAAGGCCCACTCTTGTATTTGAATCTGCTTAGACATCTGTGCTGCTATCACTGTCAGCTGCCTCTTGCGTGTTTTGCTTTAACTTGTCATAGGGTGGCACTGCAGAGGCCGGCTGATATGTAGTAGCGTGCAGTTGCTAATCTTCCGTCTGGAGGTTATTTGTTTCCTTAGTTTCAGGAAAAAGACAAAAGATTTGAAAATAATGTCCGAATGGTCCAGGTTGTTTGTTGATCCAGTGTGCCCTTGACAGAGGATGAGAGAGAAATCTCTCTCCGAATCCGCCTTTTGTGGCTATGTTAAAGTAATATCCGTTGCACAACGGCCATCGCCATTGTCAGTGGATTTTGCGCCCGCTGCCATAACCTCGTCTGAAGCTGCAAATTCGCTGTATGAGTCTTCATTTAATGTTTGAGTGCCTGGTGCATCCATTGAATGTTTGATTGTGGTAAGCAGGGGACTAAAATCTGGCTTCATTTCCATGATTAAGATTTCAAATTCGTCGCCATCTAGAACCAGCAAAACACGTTCATTTAAAGTCACAAAAGAGGTTGTACTCAGCAATACTTTCACTCTCGTGAGAGAGCCTTGGCTCACACTGGTAATGTCGTATCCAACCATGTTCCCTGCGTCCTCAACAATTGATTCAATAAATTTGTGGTTCCAGCCTATCAGAGGTAGTCCTAGTATAGACACCAACACAAATCTGTCTATAGCTTTAGCTCTCTTTTTCCATGGTTTCAGAAGAGAGTAGGATGTTTTCAATACAGAGGATCCATTTTCCAGCTCTTTCTCCATAGATTCTCTATTTGTAAAGGTGATGACTGCCTGGCTTGCTCCCAGAAAATGAAAGCCAACTACCTGCTTGACATTTTTTAGAACCATATGCTCAAGGTGAGCATAGTACACGTCCGTGGCTATATATCCCACTAAACTTCTCAAAAGCCATTCCTTGTCATCGGGAACAGACTCATACACCAACGTCTTCTTTGGATGCTTTGTAACAGAAGAGCTTCAGCAAAGGTCCGAGTGTCCCTGAAGGTGAGTTTGGGCATGGTTTTAGGTTTTGGTCGTATAGCATGGTCTGGTTTTTTTCCATCTGAAGGTGTTTGATATCTGACTGGCGAATTTTGTATGAATAGAACCAGATAAGGTTCAAGCTGTCACAAAGGTCTGATTCTCTTAACGTGGACAGGAACGAAACAAAACCAAACCGTGTCCCCTCGCGATGTTTTTTTTCCTGGAGACAAATAGATTGGTGACAAGACTAATCTTTGAGAACGTCTTTTTGAGGTCATGGTAATCTAGCCATGCTGGGAAACGTTCATAAAAAAACTTAGAAGGGGCAGATCGCGGGAGGGTTGTGTTAGAAGGAGGTTTGTTATTCAGGACGTTTCTTGTGTGGTGCACATAAGTTCTCGATAGGTTTAGTGTAACAGGGGCAAGGGAAGGTTGTTGTAGGTGTTGAGGAAGGGGGGGTGAGGATCAGTGAACTAGAAGGTTGTGTTCGCAGGTGTTTGAGAGGCTAGATTATTCAGATTAGGTTTGAATAAGGTTGCGAGGGTCTGGTTTGCAGGGGTGAGGGAAGGCTTTTTGGTTGGGAGCATTTTGGCTGCTGTTGAACTACTATATTTTGTTGGAACTCTTGTCTTGATTATCTGATATAGTTCCGAGTGTCCCCTCTATCTCTTTTGATTATCTGATCTAGGATTATAATCGCATTTTTTACAAAGCTCCTTGTAGAATAACATGGGGCAAATGATTTACTTTCCTTTACCTATCATTCCGAAATTGCTAAGCTTCTGATATAGGATTTTATATATATATATATATATATATATATATATATATTCGATTCATTTCGAGAGAAGGAAATCATTCCGAAATAGAGTTATTAGTCACAAGTTTTAGAAATTTTCAAGATTTTTAATCCTTGAGTTGTTTTTAGTTATTCGTTAAAGCTTTAGTTTAATTCCTTTTAGATTATTAGAACTTTTCTCTCAATTTGGTTTTAAAATATCACCCTAGAATTAGTGAAGTTCCAAAAGCTTTTTACTTGTTTCTTCAATCAAAGACTTGGTTTGATACCCTACTTCCTTATACTTAGCTTGTTTAATTTTTACTTGAGAATATGTTTTTGTAGTGAAAAATCCAATACATTAATATATTTTTTATCCAACAAAAGGATGCCGTTGCCAATCTTTGATTCAAGATAGAAGTATAAATTATTACTTTTTCTTATTTCTAGGGTTTACGGTTTTTTTTTTTTTGAAAAAAGTGAAGAGATAAAGGAAAAGTCGTCAAAAGCCAAAAGAGAGAAATAGCCCGACATCAAAATAAGCATGCAATGCGTTATTAATTGGTGGCCAACTTTGGCAATATTGCTGCTTGATTCAATTATTTTAATTTATTCTCTATTAATCTAAGTATATTTGCTAACGAGATTCTATAATTTCTGGCATTAAATTAAACTACGAATCTCCAAATCTTTAGCGAAACCTATTTGAGAAAAGGGAAAAAAAAATGTATGTCTTGAAGACAAGAAATGGAGCTCGCTATTAACTACAGGGAAGATTGAAGAACACCTGTTTCAACCCAACATTTCCTACTATTCGATCAAGCAAACATCAGCACAGTAGCATATATAATATAAGAGAAAGCAAAGGAATCCATTGTAAGAAGGAATAATGATTTTTTTATTAATTGATCAATAATATTCGTACAAATGTGAATAACCTGAGCACGTTTCCTAAATTATTGCAATCATAATCCTAAACCTATCTGGATATGTACAGTTCCCGTTTTCCAGTCCCAATGGAACAAAAAAACAAAATAAACAAAGTTACGTTTTCATGGCTGCACCAGAACGTCATGCTCAGTACCAGTGGAGGTTTCTTGCCAACAACTCTCGTTTCAGCACCTTCAAATGCCCTATCTGATTTCGATCCAAAGCACCATGTCGGGGCACTGCCATGCCGATCTTATCAGCCAATAGAATCAAGGATAATGATTTTGGAGGATGGTTGAAAACGTGCAAATCAAATGATTCTGATATTATTATCTTCGTTAATGCGTCGGCAGCAAAGTTGCCTTCCCTGTGAGTATGCTGAAGGAAGCAATTCCATTCCCGACTAACATAGCTTTGACATTCCAATATCACGGCCTCAATCTGATTCTTGGGTTGACGGGTTAGTTGATTGCGAATTCTGTTGACCACGCTCTCCGAATCAGATTCCACGATAACCCTCTTAAGCCCTTTATCCCAAGCCAACTTTAATGCTTCTCGGACAGCCAGCAACTCAGCTTCAAGAGCCCTTTATCCCAAGCCAACTTCAATGCTTCTCGGACAGCCAGCAACTCAGCTTCAAAGGCAGATCCAGATTTGACTCTGGAAGAGAAACCGAACAGCCATATTCCATGTTCATCTCTGCAGATCCCGGCAATTGACGATTTTGAACAGTTATATTTATAACTTGCGTCAGTGTTGAGTTTGACAAACCCTAGAGGGGGTTTTTTCCAGTGAATGCCAGTGTTTGTGGTGGGAAAGAAGAGAGGAGGTGGAGGACAGTAGAGAGGAGGAGGACGCACCAAGATATGGTTTGGTGGGGGAAAAGGGATGAATGAAAATGGCGGCGGTGGGGGAAGAAAGAAGGGGTTCATCCTCACGAACAAGATTGAAACAAGATGGGAGAAAGCCACAGATTTACAAGGAAAAACTTAAGGCGAAGAAAGAAAATCAGAGTGGAGAAGTTGGAGTTCAAAACTGTAAAGGATTGGAGTAAATATAGACGCAAACATTTCAGTTAATCCTTAACTTGTACGGATATTGGAGTAAATATAGATATAAAGATTTCAGTTATCCTTAATTTGTACGGACTAGGGTTGTACTTAAGAAAGCAAGGCGGTGTCTTTTTTTTCAATGCATGATTATAGAAAATCAAAGAGAAGTTTCCATAATGTATAATTTGCAAGAACTTCAAAATCCTTGATGGCAGATGCAAGCATGGCCATCTCATAAAGAATCTCACACGTTCACCTATCCCATGATTTTGCTTCATATGGAGAAGGATTATGTTTGGCGGTGTTATACATTCAACTCACGTAATTTGCCTTCCACAGTACTCTCCATTTTATTTTCTGAAAACTTCTTTTATCCTACTTGATGCGGGACAAATAATAAAATCCAAGTCAAGATGAAAGTGGACGATTCAAATAAGTTTTCCAACAAAAATAAACATAAATTTTAATCAACTAGTATATCATGTTGTTCACAAGCTCATTTTACAGGCCTAGTTCATGTAAAGTTAGCACTTGGCATGCTAGTGCTAGCCGAGGTTGGGATGATGCATAAGTGAAACTAGGGATTCTGCTGTTTCATATTTTATTTTTTTGTAATAATTATTTTTGGATTTTGTTAATTAAGTTTTATAATTTTATCTTGCTTATATTTTGATAACTAAGTTGGTTTTAGCTCATATTTAAAAAAATCTTGTATATTATTTTTCATTAGATTAAAAAGTTAAAAATTATTGATGTTCAGAAATTTATCAAACCAGATTTCCTGTACAATTTAGAACCATAACTTTAGTTATGGATATACGCTGTGTCAATACTTCATTCATAACAAGATGATCAATGCCTAGAAACTCATCGAATTAGCAAGAAAATGGAAGAAGGTGGCTGATACAAGGTCAAAAAAATAAAAAATAAAATTCAAATTTCCTCAAACAGGCGCAAACAGTTGTAACATAACATCTGCAACTGAGAAGGGCTATTTTACAGTGAAATTGTGAGAGCTACTCAAATTGGCTTCAGAGGAGTTCGTACTGCCGAACAACAGACCTTCACATTTCCTAGCAATGGAGAGCTTATCAAACATATAATTGCTTTGATAAATTAGTATTGATGCCTATAGCTAACAGTCGCTGTTTATTATCTTCAGATCTCCATCATAAAAAACCAGGCCATCATTGACCAATCTGCAGCTCTTGAAGAGAAGCAAGAGTAAGATTTCTAAAACATTCAAACAAGTGGACATGATTAGATTATATCTGAAACTAATACCAAAAATCATGCGTGGTTTGTTTGTAATTTCAAATTTTTTGATTGTTTTAGAAAATCATAATTTCTAAGAAAAATAACAAACAATAATCCTTTCTAAAATAACATAATACTTTTTTTAAATAATGTAATAATATTTGCTGTGAAATCTTGGTAATTTTTTAAGATATTGACATGTACACAATATCTTGTCAATTAGCATGTTTTTTTTTTGGTGAAATTTATTGAATTTAAATTTATTTATTACATTTTATTTTTTTTGTTTGTGTAAATTGTAACTTTACTCATAAAGTAATCCACAATCATTGTGAAAAAAAATAAAATTTATTGACAAATAAAATTATATATATAAACCAAGTTTTTATGAGTATATCTTTATTAAAAAAATATTGGATCAAGGAAGATTTACAAGAATAAATTTTTAGGAAAAAAAGCACTCTCCAATAAAGATACATTGCTAGAACCAACACGTTGTCAAGCCCTGACAATATTGGGTTTGGCACTAGCCAAACTTAGATTTGAATGGGCTTGGCAATGTGCTAAACCCTGAGAACACTGAATCTAGCGTTAAATTCATTGTAAGAAAAAATAATGATTTTTTTATTATTTGATCAACAATATTCATATTAATATGAATTATTTGTGCAAGTTTCCTAAAATATTACAACAATTTAAAATTATAATTCTAGACATTAATTAATCTTTTAAATTTACAACCCATTAAATCCAAAAGCGGATCAAACAAAATATCATAAGGTAAACATATCATACTTATATTTAATTAATAAATTTAATTTAACCATAAAACAAAATTTCTTTTTAAAAAAGTTAAATCTAACAAAGAATGACAATTAAAAAGATCCAGAATAACTTCAGTTATTTTTAAAATTAGTAAAAAAAATCCTAAAAAACAAATAAAAAAATTAATGAAACTCAATATCTAATTCAATCAAATGCTAAAGAACAAAACTGAAAAATCATTAGCTTAATAAAAAAATAAAATGAACTTAAATGAATCTTCTAATCCTAAATTAACCTTTTAAATTTGCAATATGTTAAATCCAAGACTTGAGCTCAATCAAGAAGTATTTTTGACTTATAGAAAAAGAAACGCGGTAGTATCTATCCATAATTATATCAATATCTCAACCATGTTAGTTTGTAGGGTTTAGGGTAACTTTCAGTTGCCAACTAATTAAAGTTTCTTTATTACCTTTATAAAGACCACATTCTTGCAGCTCTTACTGTCTATAATCAAACTATAGTTTTTCTCTTTAATGATGCATGTAGAGCGGAAGACATTGTTATGCCTCAAATCGTTATCTGAATCACCCTTGAGAGTTAACAAATTTTTTTCTAATCACAACGGTTGTATTGTCATCTCTATATAGAACAACACCCTTATCATTGTTTGAATCATTTTATTGTAAGTGAAATTTATGAGCTCTTACTCTACTATCAAATTCTTTCTCAAATGATTCTCTAGTTTGCTACATTCGCTAATATGAGAATATAGTGTCCCACCTCACCACATTTGAAACAACGAAGTCTAAAGCCAGAACCTTACCGTATTGCCTATTGAATTTATTGATTTGTCATAGTCTGGTTGGTGGTCTGTCTTGGATTATTATTGTGTTCTTTGTTATTCTGTTCTCCCCTAAAATTTCTACTAACAGTCCTATCAACTTGCTTCTTCTCCACCGTTAGAGCTCTCTGGTACGCTTATGAAACTGTTTATAAGGCTTAAAGATGCAGTACATCCTAAATAGATTGACGTAGACCACTAAGATATCCTACCAATAGTTGCTCCTTTATTTCTGCCAAATTATTCTTAGAAGCTAGTTGGTAAAACTCATCAATGTATAGTTATTGATAGATTTACCTCCTTGTTTCAGTATGTGGAGTCTCTGCTATAGAGTTTGGGAGTAGCTAAAAGGAATAAATTTTCTCTTATATTCTTTGTTTTCTTATCCTAATCTTTTCCTTGTTTCTCTCAGTTCTTCTTTAACTCCTTCTACCAAGAAGATGCCCTGTCCTTTAATTTTATTGAAATCAATTTAAATCACATATGTTACTAAAAATCCTCTCAATCTCGCTCAACCAATCTATGAATTATTTTGCATATAAAGTCAATGAAAACTCGGGAGTTTTGGCATAAAAGCCAAAATGCCAAGATTTGTTATCTTCTTGCTTAAAGGGTTGTCTCCTCTAAATTCAACTCTGACTTTTAGTACTGGCCAGAGACCTTTGGTCACTCTCCTATTCCTACTCATACCGCTTATGATCTCATAGGTCCCTCTCCTCTAGCCTATGAGTTAATATACTTTAGCATGTCTTGGATGACGAGCTCTTAGACATTCCTTTCTCAAAGGGGGCTCTTCATCCCCTTCTTGGCCACACCTTACTCCATGACCTTTTCCCGTGTTTTGTTAGCGCAAATAATAGAAAACAAATTCTCTTTCACAGGATTACAGCTTATAGCATGTAATAAATCTGGGATCGTTTGGGTTTGATACCAACTAATATAGGTGAAAGTTAAATACAATAATTAAACAAAGAACACAAAATATTTTATTAGATGAAATGAGCTCCAATGTGAGCCTCAAATTCATAAGTTTATTTTTTCTAAAATAACGATAATCAAATTTGTCTCCTTAGGAGGTTTATAAAGCCATAAATAGGCCAAAAACCCTACCTCAACTAGAAAACAAAAACAAATATTAGAAATTATAAAAGAAAGAAACATAAAATCTAAAATAAGAAGGAAATCTAAAAATAAGAAGGAAAATCACATAAACTATCAAACCGAGGGGTTTCTGCAAAATTTTTGATGTCTAAAGATCTGATGGTCTGCATAGCAATGCAACAACTACTGTGGGAAAACTATTTTTAAAAACTCCTATAAAAATATGAGCGTGATCTAACAATGGAATGAAAGATTATGGTCCTTTTGAGTCGCTATTTTGGTTTGGTGCGACTAGACCTCCTTTTGGGTTTTGATCTATCTTACTAGTCCATAAATATAACTTCTAATCATCCACATAATTTGTTTAAAGTAAATTCTTATTTGATTATAGCAGACTCACACTTGACTGCTCAGAACCACTTATTTTCACAAGCTTGACTACTTTTAGAGAACGATATAAATCATGTCCTGAAACCTCACCTAATAGCTTAAGCTTTTGAGTTGAGATGGTTCTTTGACACAGTATCAGAGCCTTAATGATTAAGCGGTCACGAGTTTGAATCTAACCATCTTCATTTATTTGATAAAAATTTAAGCACAAGGTAATGTAGGTCTGTACAAGTTTCAAGCCCAAAGGATTTTCACTTGAGGGGGTGTGTTAAAAAATAATATAAATCATATTCTGGAATCTCACCTAATAGTTTAAGTTTCTAGGTTGAAATGGCTCTTTAACAATTACATAGTTTGTTGATGAGAAAGATCTTTTCTTTTTTAATATTAAAGGCAACTGTAAGATGTAGCAGGGAGATTTTTTATATATATAAATATGGCTCATTAAGGACAACAAAAAAAAAAATTCAAACAGTACGTTTTGATGATTATCAATTTGTTAATATAATAGTTAACATCTCTCAACAAATAGTTTCAATCTGTTATTGGTTCGAGGCATGACTGAAAGACTATCCTTTCAGGACCACCGTTTAAAATCAACAAATAGTTTCAATATGTTATTGGTTCGAGGCATGACTGAAAGACATGAAAAATACAACTAGAAGTTAAATTCTGTGTTTGTATGAGATAGACATATATATTTGCCTGCTTGTTCTGTTTCAGGAATACATGTTGCATGAATTCTTGCCTGTGGACCACATACAAAATGCTTTCAGGGAGAATTTAACCATACAAATAGTATTTCTCACTCTCTTAACATGAGTTTTAGAGCTATATATATATTTACTCCTCATTTTTATGAACTTGAAACATCCAACGCTAATTATTGTCATTCTTTTAATATCACTTCACATAACAAGCTATTACAAGCTTCATTTCAGCTGGAACAAGATGAAGGTCACTATCGTTGCTGGGGCACGGGAATTTCTTTTAGAAATTGGCTTACAAGATCCTGTTCTTGATATCAAAAGAAGGATTCAACAACTCGTGGGTGTGCCTGTGGCAGCACAAATTCTTGCTGTATCAGGTTGGGAGTTGGTTGATGGACTAGACATGGAAGACTATCCCATTGTCATTGATGGCACAAGAATTGAACTCACCATCAAACCAATGATGCCAGCATTTAGCAGCTACTGTGGTAAGATTCAAATCATAGTGAAATTTTCAGCAAGACAGATTAATATAGAGGTTGACAGAACAGATACGGTGCGTAGCCTGAAGGAAAAAATCCACATTTTTGATGGCACGCCAATCAAAAGGATGTCTCTTTTCTTTTCTGGGGTGGAGCTTGATGAAGATTTTCGCAACCTCAGCGAGTATGGAATACATGAATTCTCTGAGATCGTTGTGTTCCTCAAAACCATGACTCGAATAAGGGATGATCCTCCCTCAAGAAAGCTAAGTATAGTGGTGCAAACTTCATCTTGTTTGCTCAATGCAGCATGCATTCCTTTGGAAATGAAAGACTCAAGCACTGTTAATGATATGAGGCAACTTCTTTTGAGCAGAAAAATCCTCCCTCAAGACGATTATTTGTTTATACACAAGCAAAGGATCATGCGTGACAGTTGCAGCCTCAGGTGGCACGGTGTTGATAATGGTGATTCCCTTTATGTGTTCAAGGGAACAGTAAGTCGTAGTGGATACTGAGTTGCTAGAAGTTCTGCAATTATGGTTGCAAAACTAAGTCCAAGTAGAGATTTCTTAGCTTCTGTTTTCTAATAAGTTTGTTACAACCTGAGGACTGTCCCTTACAATTATCTCTTTATTAACATAAATCTTGACCATTAATAAGCATGGTGTGAATGCTATGATTTATATTAAAATTAATGTCATGATTTGCTTGGGCTTTGATAACAATTGGATCATAGCCAATTAAGGAGATTTAATATCAGGCCTGAGTAAAATAACAGCAAATTTTACGATATTCACGGAATAATTACTCATAATTACTTCCAATCGAGAGATAAATACCAGATTTGATTTTCTTTTTCATCATTTATCTATATTTTTAAAATGTTACTATTCATACTTTATTATAAAATTTTCCGCAAAATAACACAAAGGGGAGGGCGGGTTGGTGATTCTCAAGAACATCTCAACGTATAAAATAAAAGTAGTGTAAATTTGAGATTGCTGTCGGAAACGAAACCCAAAGTGAAATTTAATTGCTTTATTGATAGAAATGGATAGCTATCATCTCTAATACAACATACTTTGGAAAGGAAAAAAAAAAGCTTATGATCCTATTAAGAACGTGTTGCTATCATTAGTTCATATATATAATAGTTTATCCTTCAAACTCTTATGCCATACTATTAAGTATTTTCTTCCACCTACCTGACCAGAAACATAAAGACTGTCAAATTCCTTCTCCTTTTCGCATCGATTCGAAAACTATGCCTGTTCTAAGTAAGAATGAGGCTAGGAATGAGAAGAAGATTCATCCGTATCCAGCGGATCAAAGAAGAGGTAGATATGAGATCCATCTTGAACCCCACAATCAACTAAAGATGCCCCATCTCCTTCTTCAATATTTATCAAATGATTTTGTTTGTTCTTGAGAAACAGGATCAAACGATCTTGAGGTAGCTTTTGCTGGGCTTCAATCTCTTTCTTAAGATCAGCAACCGTAGCATCATCGTCCACTTGAATGTAGAAAAGGGTTCCTGTCAAAATCTCCACCACCACCCTCATTTTAAAAGCCAAATCTTTTTGCTCATCTCTGACCTACTTAATCTCATCCGAGAGGAGAGGATCGGGCAACCTTGTATGACATGAAAGGTGTTCACGTTTGCTGCATTGTGCAAGTTAGTTTGCACTATGTAGCATGCTTATGCTATGAGTTTGAATGAAATATCATATGCCTACAAGCATGGGATTCTGCATATTGAATTGGGCATGCTACACAGTGCAAGTTCAGTAGGTTTTATCACAAGGAAAATCTCGTGAAATCTATAGTGGGATTTGTTATTAACTATGTATAGAAAACTAGAAATGATAAATCTGGATTCAGTGCTCGCCATTGTAATTTATGATAGTAGACGTAAGTACAACAAGTTAGGTTTTAAATTTATTTTGTATAGGTTATTTGAGTTTTGATAAATTTTAAAATTATTAATTTTAAAATCTGTAAAATTAGTTGAAATATACAAACCTGATTTAAACACTCATTGATAAAAAAAAAAAATAATAGTCTCGATTTGAAATCCTACTTAATTACTGTTTTATCCACCGATTTATAACCATGTTAATGTGGTAGGTGAGAGGCATGATAGCAGGTCATGAAAGCTGAACAAGGAAATATTACTACATTAATGCAGGTAAATAGGAGACATCGTATGATAATTAACAAAATCAAGCCTTCGATGGCAGTTATTGGTTACCCATTCCAGGTCCAGCGATCTCTTAAGAGCTCTCAGCTCTGAGCCCTCGAGCTTCTCCAATGTCAAGATCGATGATAAGGATAGTTGGATTTGTTCAAGGGAACAGTAAGTCACATTTGAAGACTGGGTTGCTGGAAGTTCTAGGTCATTTTGTATTAGCCTTGTGGGTTTTTAAATTTTTTTATTTAACTTTTTTTAGATTTAATTTTTTTAATTTTATTTTTTAATATGTGGTTTTTAGTCCATGTATTTGGGTTTTATTATCATAGGCCCAAGATTTATTTTTATAGGTCCTTTAGATTTATTTTTATATATTTTTTGTTTTTTTTATAATTTTATTTTTTTGGTCCTTTAGATTTTTTTTATATTTTTTGTTTTTTTTTAATTTTAATTTTATTATTTATAACATGAAATGTTTTTTTAATTTTATCATTTAATATTAAATTTATAGTAAATTGTTTTTATTTTTTTCCCATGTAATAAAACAAAAAAATTAATTAAATTCTATAAAACCTAAGTAAATTTTTTTTATTTTTTTCATATAATAAAATAAAAAAAATTAATTAAATTCTATAAAACCTAGAATCCAAATTGCGGGTTGATGAGAGTGGATATGGCCTATTATTTTTTTTGGTTTTTTATTTTTTTTTAAATCTACCTAATCAACAAGATTACATTAATATAATTTTTATATAATTTAATTTAAATCAAATTGCGGGTTGATGAGAGTGGACATGGCCTATTATTTTTTTTGGTTTTTTTTTTAAAATCTATCCAATCAACAAGATTATATTAAAATAATTTCTATGTAATTTAATTTAAAACGTGTTTAATCATAAAATAAGGTCAGAAAGTTTATTGTGTATAATCATAAAATAAGGTCAGAAAGTTTATTCATAAAAAGTTTTTAACGGCTTAAATATTATTTTTTTTTACTTCCAAGAATTTTAGACCCAACCCAGAGCAAAAGCGCTGGCAATTATAAACTAGTGATTGCCATATGGGAATTTTCTTCTTCAGGGTATTAGCTTTAACTTATGGAGACCAATATTAACTTAAAAATCTTACTATTTCCTGAAGGTTAGGATGACTATTGCAGCTTATTATTCAAGAAAGGCTTTGATTTTCAATCTTCAATAGGCACATCTGTACGTGTACGTGGTGAACAAGTATGAATCATGGGGGAAATTATTAAAGAGCATATGTTTTCAACATTTGTACGTGGTGAACAAGTATGAATCAAGGGGGAAATTATTAAAGAGCATATGTTTTCATTTATTTGATTTTCTGTCTATAAATATTCTTTCTTCTGTCATCATAATTTTGACAGCATGAAATAATATTGTAAATGTGAGGACTTATATTGTTAAATCATTAGTAATAGTCAGGCATGAATATGACTAAAGACATTTAGAATATAGCTAAAGTTATTTGATTGTTAGGAATGGAATTACAAGAATAGAAAAATAAACGGGGGAAACAGAATGATTATGTAGAGATTTGCGTTTGCAGTTATGAAAAACAAGATAGCATGAGGCATTGCACCGTCCATGTTTCATCATAGTATCGAACCACTGCCCATGTTTCATCATAGTATCGAACCAGACTTGGAGATAGACTCGAGAAATAACATGGGTCATTAGCCATGGCATTAGATGAATTGAGGTCAACTATTTTTATTAAAACAGTATTAGCTTTGTTGTTGTTTTTATTGGGGTAATTTGACCAGGTTTAGATCAAATTTGATATGGTTAATTTAGTCTCTAAAACCCCGGTCAGATCAACTAGGTTCTATTAAATCAATATCTTGTATGGTTCAACTAGATCAGCAACTGTGGCATTATTATCCAGTTGAATGTAGAAGAGGATACCTGTCAAAATTTCCATCACCAACCTCATTGTATAAAGCATAAGGTTTTTGTTCATCCCTGATCAGTCCCATTCAAGAGAGAAAAAGAAAGAGAGAAAGACCCAGACAGCCATGTATTGCTTGAAATCTGTTCACCCAGACAGCCATGTTACGATTTTGAACTTTGACTGTATATGACATGCCTGTGTACATGTCAGCAAGCAAAAACAAAAACAAAAGAAATCAAATTTTAGGGCATCGAAATCATAAAGGAGATTCGGCATGCAGACAAGATATTAGTCAAGCAAGTAAATTTTATGATAGGGGAAATCTAGAATAATCCAAAATGTAATTTAGTATTAATGATCATGAGCGGAACCAGTAATTTTCACCCATGTGGTGTTTCAACCGATGATACTCCATCGTAAAATACGTAAAGGGATGATATGAGTTCGAGTCTTACCTTGTTACATTAAGACCATAAGATCAGAAAATAAAAATAAAACGTAGATTCATTATGCATTTTCTTAAGCAACTGATTTTAGACAAATTACTTGTGTGGTAGCATGATTTCCATTTACAAAATTTGAACATAGAAATATAACGTCAATAATATAAAAAAGGAGCGAGCATGTATAGTGTTGTTGTGCATCTATTTGTATTTAAAAACGAATCTCTTCATCTTTACACCAATCTTAAATTTCAGGGGATTGAATCAGCAAACTGCAAGCTAACCAGCCCCTTAACATATGTTCTAAGGACACGAGTTAGCCAAGGCCTTAATTTTAATAGAAAATCAAATACTGTAACTGGTCCACCAGCTATGTTCCTCACTCCATATTGTTTGTGATCTAATACTGAAATTTTTTAGCTACTAGCATTCCAATCGATTTTTGTATCACTCAAACCTATTTGTCACTACTATAAGCACAATATAAGCATCCAGATCCTTACGTTTTTGAGGCTCATAAATCATCAGAACGAATATCTTGATGTCAACTCAACTTTAGATTCAATCAAAAGACATCATCTTGAAACAGGTGCTGATAAACCCTGAATTTTCATCATGCAAGAATACTTTGGTGGTACAATAATGCCAGTCTTCGTGCATAGATCCACCACTGCTGGTGCATGTCCGTAAAAATCTCGCCCTTCATTCACAAGAACAGGAGGATCTTGAGGCCGCCGCCACCACACAATCTTTGGAGGCACTAAATCATCAACTTCTGCCTTCTTCCAGAAGTGCTTCCCATGCCAACTCTCAAACTTAAATACCCCACAAAGGCGAGCCTTGTGTCCAGATGGTCCAATATGAACTTCAGAACAATGCTTGCAAACTTTGGATGGATAAACCAACAACAACCTTTGCACACCTGATCTAAGCTTCTCCCATGCATCGAGAATTTCTTTGGCTGTATGCATCAAATGGCTAGGTGAGAAAGGCTCACCTCCATCAATATGACCAATCCCCCCGTCCAAATCCAACATGCCAGGGTGGAGATTCTCATCATCAATATTGGCACCTGCCTGCCTGCATAACTCCACAACCGCAGGAACACGATCAAAATCAAACCTTTGGTTATGTTCGATAACATCTTGGAACATGTTATGTAAGCGAAATGTCTCTACTGGCACCAGTATATCATTTAAACCCCCAGGGATCCATTCATGAACCCGCTTTCTACCACAACGCTTGTAACCATAACAAGTCTGAATCAAATGACCCTTCTCACCAATATATACTTCAGGACAGAACCTACAAAACACAATTTTTTTCAATCATAATAACAAACCAATCAAACAAGAACATTTGGTGATTGAAAAAGACAACAAAATCATTCTTTTTACCTTAAACACACTAAAATCCAAAATGTGCATCAAATTTTAGCAACTTACTTGCAAGCCAGGACCGGAAAAACTTCCATAAGAGTGGAAACACCTTGAATAAGAAGCTTTCTTTTTTCAAGAACCTCTCGGGCAACCGGGACCATTCCTTTCACCGGATAATCCTTGGCACGGTTTTGAATCCTCTTTAGTATCATGGGCCTTAGCTTCTTAAAGTCGACTCTTGAACTATAAAATCTCGAATGCATAAAATAGGTTTTACTGAATTCTTCCACAAGATTCTCCCATAGTTTCTTCGTGAAAGCCATTTCTAACCTGCTTCAGGAAAGGAAAAAATTAAAAAAGCATTTCATCAAACATTTGGTGAGCATAAACTAAAACCCAAGTACAACCTACAAAACTAATCATACAGACAAAACTGAAACACCACAGATCACAAATCAATCCAAATAACCCAACAAATAAAAAAAACCCGAAAAATCACTGAAAAAGGAGATAACTTTGATAAATAAATAAATAAACGGCAATACCCAGATGGACTTTTTGAATCGAATTTAGCATATTGAAATTGAAATTGTAAGAGAATTTAACAAGACATATTGAAAGATGGGTTAGTGGGAACGCACTCTGAAGCAACAAAGGCAATGCTAAGGTGATTACACCATGTGCCCTGCTAGTTCAAAAATCTGAAACGGCGTGCCATGCATTCGTAGCCCAGTTGTTTGAGGCCTATAGCCATTGAGGCTATAGCTACTTGTTTTTCGTTTTGTTGGGGTGCTATAGCCCCTGAATGATTTCTCATAAAAATAACATTTTCTCATTTAAATTTATAAAAATAAAAAATAAAAGAGTGAAAGGTAAGTTATATTTTGAAATTTTATAATTATTTTAATCAATAGAATGCAAATCGTTTCTGCAGAAGATATCCAGACACATTTTTTTCTCTTTGGATAAAAAGATTCATTTTCTATCATTTTAATATTTATTGTTTACATATTAAACCAAGCCAAGAAGCAGCAACCTTTTATTTTCTTCTCGGATTTCACCTTGGCATCTCTAATATTTACTTCAACCGCAACTTCTTAATGGTGAGCAGGGCACGACTGTAGCTGGACTGGCTCGAATTGAACTAGGGATGTGAAAGGGCTTGCTGAGGATTAACAAATTGATGCAAATTAATGCTTTTCTTTCTGTCAAGGTGCTGTGAAAGTTACATCAAGAGAACCGGTTTGGGCACAACAAGCTTCATCGGTTCATATGGGAGAATGAATAAAAACGCTCCACCCTATACAAAATACAAAGGTGAGGGTGGAGTCAACTCGGTGATTTGTTTATCGAAACCTGATTCCGGTTGGTTTTTACTTTAAAACGATGTCATTTTTATTTTTTAAATCATAACTTGTGAGGTAACCCTCGAGTTAAGTCTTGTAACTACAAATTTATAGGCATGTAAAGATCTTAAAAACTATTGCATACTGGCTTGTCTTCTTCCTGAACTTGTCATTGTTGGGATCACTGCTGTGACATAACTTGGTCTTCGGGCCTTCATTAAATTTTTTACCAGACATTTTCCAATCATTCAATTGCTTGTCTACACACGAGTCATGACCTAGTCCCACCTGGTCAGCTCCTGCCCTCAAACAAAGATTATTACACAAGTGAGCAGAAGCAAGCTTATCCAGTGATACCTAACAATCCAACTAGCCCACCAAACAGAGGATGTATATGCTTAATTGAAAAATGTTCTTGTGTTGAAAATCTTAATTCTTCTATGCTGTACTTTCAACTGCAATTTCAAACGCATTTATACTTTGGTTTTCTGTCTTAGACGGTTGGTGTGGAGTAATAAACACTCAAGTCATTGTCCCTAGTATTTGTATTAGCCTAAAAACGTACAAACATCTTTAAGACTTTTGTCCAAAGCTTAAGTAGCCTATAAATTAAAAGAATCTGCTGCTAATCTTGACATTTCTCACTGTGTTCTTTAAGTTAGTTCCCGTCCATGCCAACGATTTTCCACTTCAATTTCGGATCCCCTTTTCTCCGCTGCCATGTTTTTCTCTTGCATGACCGATGCTTGTTTAGTAATGCGCGACATGGCATGATATTATTATTACTTTTACATTAATATATTAAAATTGTTAAAGATAAACAATTAAAAATATATTAATTCAATGTTTTTTTAATCAAAAAATAATTTGAAAAAAGGGGCTGAACCACAAGTCAAAACACATCCTAAATCTTTACTCTTGTTTCAAACCAAATTCTCTTCAAGTAGAATACCCTATTTAATTTGAATGATTGCTGGAAAAACAAGAAAAAAAAAATACTTGTATCTTTGTTTTAGACATGTTTTTGTGAGTGAAAATGACAACCTCAGATTGTGAAAAAACATGCAAAGTGACACCTAGTGGAATTATCTGATAACGTTTTTGATGAAAACCCAGCAGACTCCAAGAAGTTCAAGATACTTGACACTGATTTAGAAAGGTTTTCAAACTACTTTCAGGCTTTGGCCAATGATTTTGACGCCATGGGTTTAAGTTAATGGCTGGTCTGTTTATCATGGAATTTAAGCAAAAACCAAGGCAAAGGCATCATAAAAAATCATTTAAGTTATTTATTTATGAAAATAATTTAATATATTTGTTCAGGTACCAACCGACGGTTAAATGTTCAACTACCTATCAAAGTTGGACTGGGAACACATACTTCCCTTCAACTACCATTCTCCCACACCACCGCCCATTCTTCTCCATCCATTAATGACCACCTTTTGAGGTGAGGAATCTTTGTGGCCTCCCTCTATTAATACTCCACTTATCAAATCCCTTAAATTTCACACTCAGTCAGCTTCCATAGACTCAAGATTAGAAATTTCTGTTCATCATAAGTTTCTTTCAACTTAATTATGGCTGACTTGGATCACTCCTCTAGTGATGACCACTCTGTTGATTCTAGAGGTAATTAATTTTAAAAAATCTTGCCTTGTTGACTGCTGGTTTTACTCTCTCTCTTTTTTTTTTCTCAACTTGCTTGGATCATCTGTCTTCTGTTTTCTATGTTTATTTTGGAGGTACCCATTTGAAAGTAATGGTTTTTTTTTTTTTTTAAATCATGGGCCTATTAGGATTTGAGAATTGGGCTCTTTTATGCTGCATTATTCTCTTGTTTGATGGCTAATTTCTGCTTAATTTGTGTTTTGCTTTCTGGGTTTTTTTGGTTGTCAGTACGAGATTGAAAATTTCTAGTCCTCCTGCTTTACTCGGCATTTTTTATTTGAAGCCATCAATTGAAAACAAAAGATTGATTTTTCTTGTGTGTTGCAGAGGAAACCAGCCAAGATTCTAAGCTTGAATTCTCAGAAGATGAGGAAACTCTTATCACCAGGATGTACAATCTGTTTGGTGAGAGGTAGGCTTAAACTCTACTCCCCCTTGTCTTCTATTTACTACTGTTTTAGCTTTGATTGAGAAAGTCCTAATCTTTTTAGGTGGCCCTTAATTGCTGGGAGGATTCCAGGAAGAACAGCAGAAGAAATTGAGAAGTACTGGACTTCAAGATACTCTACGAGTCAGTAAATCAGGGGTGTCCAAGATGATTGCCCTATCTGATGTACTAGAGTAGCAAAATTTTGGGTGGCTTTTTAGCTTTCTTCTAAGAGTCTGCAATATGGGTGGGTTTAGGTTGTGATCAAGATATTTGTACAATTGTTGCTTCTTCAATGTGGTAATGGTGAGTTAATTAATGCTTAAATTATATAATGAAGTCTGCTTATGGTAAAAATGGTGGGAAATTCTTACATCTATTAATTAGATCAGACACGACACTGTACATAATTTCTGTGGCGGTGAAATGAAACATTCAATCTATAAGCTTGAGATTGTCTGCAGAACGATATTGCATCAAGAATTTCCAACAACCTCTCATATGTTATCTATGCCAGGATCTATGAGATGGGATTGGCCATAAAGGTGTATTATGAGATCTTAAACTCTTAAATTTAGCCAACATTTTTGCCTTGGAACATCAATTTTGTTGCCACTTTAAACTCAGGGGATCTACTGCAACACAAAATATGAAAATGGCATGTGTTCTTGGTTAGAATGATACTAAAAAAAAAAAGAAGCAGGGATGGCTCTGGCTCTGGCACAGGGCAGAGTTGTAAACCAGTGATCCAAGAAGCTGATTTTATTATTCAATAATTCGTGTACTTGCTTTTGTGGAATTTTGGAGCTCAATGTTTCCTGTCAATTGTCATATTCATTATTAAAATTTGGTTTTATTATGCCTTGCAAAGAATTGTAGATCAATAATAGCCTGAGAAATCACTTTATATTACATTAAGCAAGTGGCAACTCTATAGTCGATTCTTGCTCATCCCTATAATAAAGGGGATTAAAAAAAAAAAAAAGAGTTGAAAACTGGTTTTCATAGTAATATCCTGTAGTTTAACATCCAATTAAGGCTCCAATAGTTTAAAATAATGAAATATTGATTAATTTGTGATTTGTATTGTGATGTATAGTGCTTTTAAAAGTATTCTTTACTTAAAAAAAATTATTATTTATTTTTAACATTAACATATCAAAATTATTAAAAAACACATTAATTTAATATTTTTTTAAAGTTAAACATATTTTTTTATTTATAATTATCGTGATGACGACCGAATCTTATATTTTCTGAGCTTGATATGATTAATATCTGATTAAGTTTAGTTTTTAGCTTATTCTAACAGCTATCTCTCTTCTTAATAAACCAATTTGTGCTCTTAATAAAATTCTATGATCTCAATAAAACCTTAGAAACCCTCTTCAAGTGAGTGATTAAGGGTGGAAAGATGAAGGGTGGTGTTTGTATCGCAGAAGCAAAATTTGAAGGTCTAAGTTGTTGCCAAGTCTGGCTTGCGAATGCAGCCCTAAAAGCCCAGCAATGGAGGAAGGAAGGGATTTTGGGCTATAATATTAGACTCTAGATCGAGGCATGAGTTGGGCTCTAATCAAGAGGCCCAAGAAAAAACTTTTTAATTTCTAAGTATGGTTTTAGGTTGGACCAACCCGGCCCAGTTTGCATGTAACCTAAAGAGAGTGTTGGGGATTTCTCAATAACAGAAGCAAAATTTGAAGGTTTGAGTTGCTGCCAAGTCTGGCTTGCGAATGGAGCCCTAAAAGCCCAGCAATGTAGGGAGGAAGGGATTTTGGGCTATAATATTAGACCTTTACTTAAAAAAAATTATTATTTATTTTTAACATTAACATATCAAAATTATTTTTATTTCAAAATAATTTAAAAAAATTAAAAAAAAATATTATTTATTTTTAACATTAACAGATCAAAATTATTAAAAAACACATTAATTTAATATTTTTTTAAAGTTAAACATATTTTTTTATTTATAATTATCGTGATGACGACCGAATCTTATATTTTCTGAGCTTGATATGATTAATATCTGATTAAGTTTAGTTTTTAGCTTATTCTAACAGCTATCTCTCTTCTTAATAAACCAATTTGTGCTCTTAATAAAATTCTATGATCTCAATAAAACCTTAGAAACCCTCTTCAAGTGAGTGATTAAGGGTGGAAAGATGAAGGGTGGTGTTTGTATCACAGAAGCAAAATTTGAAGGTTTGAGTTGCTGCCAAGTCTGGCTTGCGAATGGAGCCCTAAAAGCCCAGCAATGTAGGGAGGAAGGGATTTTGGGCTATAATATTAGACTCTAGATCGAGGCATGAGTTGGGCTCTAATCAAGAGGCCCAAGAAAAAACTTCTTAATTTCTAAGTATGGTTTTAGGTTGGACCAACCCGGCCCAGTTTGCATGTAACCTAAAGAGAGTGTTGGGGATTTCTCAATAAATAAATAAATAAATTAAAGATTTTCTGAAATGTAAATAATTTATAAAATGAGAGGAATCACAATAAGTAATATTTTTTTTTTCACTTGAAAAATATATATATATTTTTGATCGGATAGGCATATCCTTAATCTTGCTAATAATAAAAATATGAAAATATGAAAAAAAAATAAAAAAAATTAATTTAATTTCAAAATAATTTAAAAAAAAAAAAACAAAATTCATGATTTTTGCATCCTGTGGAGCAGAGGGTGAGAGAAGGGTCAAGATAGGGTTATCTTAAGGTGTCCTCGGGACTCCCAATTCCAAACTCGTGGAAAGAGTTTCTCTATCGTCACCTCCATGCATGACCACATTCCACCATTGAAGGAATAGACCTAAACGTTTGAGGTCATTAGGCTTGTAAAATCCCTACGGATAAAGATTTGAAATTAATTTAACTCTAGAAAATAATTAAATATTATTAAGAAAAATTATTCAGTGTATGGGAACATGAGAGTTGTTCTCTCTCTTGTATAAAAGTAGAATTTATAAATAATTTTTATAGTAGATCTCATATTTTTACTTTTCTTATATGAAAATGTATATGCTAAGTAGTTATACTTTTTATGTGAAGAAATTACAAGAATCAAGAAATTTTTTTAATATATTATTTAAAAAATAACACATTATAAATTATATTAACATTAAATAATGATATGTGGTGTGGAACTCAATGTTATAAAAACATTTATAAATGAAATAAATAAGACAAAGTAGTAAAACATGTAAAATCATAAAAAAAATGATAATTTTAAATTTAATTATTGTATGGAGCTCAAAATTTGCTAGATTGTTTTATTGATCTAATAATAAAAAAATCATACAGGAGATGTTATTTTTGCTGTTTTAACTAATTTTCTAATTTGTTTCATAATTTCATTACTTTTCTACTTAATTTTGTCCTACTTTAGATGCGTTGGTTTTTAACTTTTGTATAAATAATTGATCTAACTTTTTCTTATTAGATTATTAAATAATATATTTTCTTAGAAAATATCAAAATTTTAAATAAAATTATTGACTTTTGATTTAATATTTTAAATTATAAACCGACTCAGATTTTAACCTGTTTGTTTTTGTATTCTAAAAGCATTTTTGAAATAATTTAATATTTTTTATTTTTATTTTAAATTAATATGTATTTGTTGTTTTTAAATCATTTTAATATATTGATGTAACAAAATTATTTTTTTAAAAATAACAAATATTATTTTAATATATTTCTAAATAAAAAATATTTTAAAAAATAATAACAACTCTACTTCTAAAATTATTTTAAATAAAATAAAATACTTGACTCAATGTCAATTCAATGATTGGGATTAAACCAAGTAAACTATGATTTCAACTAATAATTGGTTGAGAAATCATCCCAATGAAATCTTGAATTCAACCGAAGTTAGGATCGATAGGTAGAAGTAAAGAGAAAAGGAAGAACTACTGCACAAACTATAGCATTAATTCTCTAATAAATAATTATAATCTTGTATTTAAAAAATATTATTAAATAAAAAGTTAAGTTGAAACAAGCAACAATAGTCCATACACAATAGTTATTCTCGTAAAGACAAATTAATGAAGGATTTTCATAAAATATGGGGCGACTCTCTAACTTGAAAAAAGGAGATAATTAAATTATTAAAATTTTTGAGAGCTATTGTGATTTTTTTTTAAATAAATGAAGGGGCACAATTGCCCTCTTAAGCCGCAAGAAACTTTATAATATATATATATATATATATATATATATATATATATATAAGTACTTTGTGATATATGATTAGTTATTTTCCTGTAATTGTTTTTGATAATCCACACGGATTGAATTTTTTTTCTTAAGTGTAGTTTTATTGTTCATATGTGGAGGAGCATTGTAATGGATTGGCAACGGACCAGCTAGGATAAGACTCTTATCATGTCCGAATACACATAAGAGATTATCAAGGGAAAACAAAAAAAAAATAACGCAGCAGACACTGTTGACCAACGTTCAAATTTTAATTATTTTTAAAAAAACGTGAAACCATATTTTTTTAAAATTTAAAATTTTTATTTAGAATTAATTTTTTTTATTTTTAGATTATTTGATGTCAAAAATAATTTTTAAAAAATAAATAAAAAATATTATTTTATATATTTTTGATAGAAAAGTACTAATAAAATTAAAAAGAAAAATTAATTTATATAGATACAGAAACCCTGAGACAGTTAAATGATCAGACATCTATCAGAAATACATTAAAAATTCGAAACAAGAAAAATAGAAATCGGTTTACAGATGACTGAAAATGGTGGCATCGTATGAAAAAGAAAAGAAAAGAGAAAAAAGACAGCAGTAATAGCATACGGTGGCAAGGTTTAGCTGCAAAAATGGCCAAATCTCCATACGTGCCTTGCAAATGCAGCTCCCAAGGGACAAGTTGCACCCATTTTCTGTCGATATAGCAACATTGCAGAAGAGAGATAGATGAAGAGTTAAGACTAAATGGGAACAATTGATACAGAGATAATAAATTTCTAGATTTTTGTTTTTGTTTTTTCCCTTATCTTCAATGGAATAGTTTTTTTTTTTTTTTACTTCCTTTTCACGTAAGGATGCGAACCCTCTTCAGTTATAAATTGAGGAGGTTGAAGAAACCCTTTGCAGTTGTTCTTACACACATAATACAAAGAAAATAAATTATTCTTGTATTTTTAGGAAAAGAGTTCTGCCATGGATGCATCTTACTCAGCGCCTTCAATGGTGAGCCTTGACACCACCTTTTTTCTTCGTTTCTCCTCCTGAAGTTGTATGCATAATGTATTTATTGTTCTTAATGTCTTTGGATACGTTGTAATTTGAACTAAGTTAGTGTCTCATTTCATGTGCAAGCACTCGAGTACTTCGCAGATTATGATTATATGCATACATTTCTCTTGCATGTTCTTGCTAGACATCTTACAAGATCTTCAGAGTGTCTCGAATCCATTTTAGATGGACTATGTGCACCACACGGCAGTGAGAGGACACCCTCTGGAGAGGAGGAAAAATCATCCTTTCATTTCATAAAAAACTTGTAAAAGCTAACTACGTAACTCGAGACCAAATGATGTCCTATCTTGGTGGCATTTTTTGATTAATGGCTGTAGATGATCATTTGCCTCTACTTTGGGATACTTGATTGGCTTGGCAAGACTAAATAACCTTAGTTATTGTGTGTGCATTTTCACGTGTCACAATGAGTGAGTATTTTGCAACTTTTAAGCAGATAATGGAGGAAGAAAGGAGATTTGAAGCAGAAGTCGCAGAGGTGCAGGCATGGTGGAACTCAGAGAGGTTCAAGCTAACCCGCAGACCATACAAAGCAAGAGATGTTGTGGCTTTACGAGGAAACTTGAAGCAAGGCTATGGCTCGAATGAGATGGCTAAGAAGCTGTGGAGAACTCTCAAGACTCACCAAGCCAATGGCACTGCCTCTAGGACTTTTGGTTCACTAGACCCTGTCCAAGTAGCCATGATGGCTAAGCACTTAGACAGCATTTATGTTTCTGGTTGGCAGTGCTCCTCAACACATACCAGTACCAATGAACCAGGTCCTGACCTTGCTGATTACCCCTATGACACAGTCCCTAACAAAGTAGAACATCTGTTCTTTGCGCAACAATATCATGACAGGAAGCAGAGAGAGGCAAGAATGAGCATAAGCCGCGAGGAGAGGGCTAGGACCCCATATGTTGATTACTTAAAGCCAATCATAGCTGATGGTGATACTGGTTTTGGTGGCACAACAGCAACCGTTAAGCTTTGCAAGCTCTTTGTGGAGCGTGGCGCTGCTGGTGTCCATATTGAGGACCAATCCTCTGTGACCAAAAAATGTGGTCATATGACTGGTAAGGTGCTTGTTGCTATTAGTGAGCACATTAATAGGCTTGTAGCTGCAAGGCTGCAATTTGACGTTATGGGGGTGGAGACGGTGCTGGTTGCTAGGACTGATGCAGAAGCAGCAAGTTTGATCCAAAGCAACGTGGACACTAGAGATCACCAGTTCATTTTGGGTGCGACTAATCCAAATCTTAGAGGGAAAAATTTGGCCAATCTTTTGGCAGAAGAAATGGCCGCTGGTAAAACTGGAGCTGAACTTCAAGCCATTGAGGACAACTGGCTTGCAGTGGCACAGCTAAAGACATTCTCTGATTGCGTTGTGGACACAATCAAGAGTAAGAATATTGGAGAGTACGAGAAGAGGAGGAGATTGAATGAATGGACGAACCATTCTAGCTATGACAAGTGCTTGTCCATTGAACAAGGCCGAGAGATTGCTGAAAGATTGGGTGTTAACAATCTTTTCTGGGACTGGGACTTGCCTCGGACCAGAGAAGGGTTCTATAGGTTTAGAGGGTCTGTGGATGCGGCTATTGTTCGTGGCAGGGCTTTTGCTCCTCACGCTGATCTTATATGGATGGAGACTGCTGGCCCAGATTTGGCTGAGTGCAGCAAGTTTGCAGAAGGTCTGAAATCAATGCACCCTGAGATCATGTTGGCCTATAATCTTTCCCCGTCTTTCAATTGGGATGCATCCGACATGACCGATGAACAAATGAGGGATTTCATTCCTAGGATTGCTAAGCTGGGGTTTTGCTGGCAGTTCATAACATTGGCAGGTTTCCATGCTGATGCGCTGGTCACCGACACTTTTGCAAGAGATTATGCTAAGAGGGGAATGCTGGCCTACGTAGAGAGGATCCAGAGGCAGGAAAGGAAAAATGGAATTGACACCCTTGCGCATCAGAAATGGTCTGGTGCAAATTACTACGATCGTTATCTGAAGACTGTCCAAGGAGGCATTTCTTCCACTGCTGCCATGGGAAAAGGCAAGTCCCGCATATTTTTTGAACACTAAACAAGGAATTGAAGTAGTAACAGCTTGACAATCTTGAATCCTAATTCTGTTTTGCAGGAGTGACCGAGGAGCAATTCAAAGAGACATGGACCAGGCGAGGAGCTCTCGAAATGGGTGGTGCAGGATCTGAAGCGGTTGCTAAGCCAAGGATGTAAGAGCAGAGCTGCTTTTGAGTATGGTTTAAGGATCACTTAGAACATCGACCAGTTCTTATACTGTGGAACTGGAAGTGAAAAATTTCTGGGAATTACGCCATTCTTGGCTTCTTCTTTTTACCAGCCACATTGTGCTCGTCATCACTTATTCTAGCTCTCTCTAAAGCCTTTGTCAGAACAGGAACTTGTTTATGGTTACTGTTATTCAGTTCCTTCATATGTTTGCAACACTATATGATGTTTGTGCTCTACAGTACTTGCATTTCTTAGCAGCATACCTTTATCTTAGAATTTCATATTGAAACCTACTTTAAATCCAAAAAGAAAAGTATATAATTCAATTTCACCAAAGAGACTCTCACAACTTTGAACTTTTTTTTATTGGAAAATTTCCATGACAATAAATATTAAATGTTTGCAGAAAATATATTGATTGTCTTAATTAATATAAATCCTTGGAACTTGACATTATATTTGTGAGTGGAGTATTTCATAAAACAATTGTAAAATTGATAGTAAAAAAGATAGGTTAACCGGTTAGACTTTAAATTTACTTATTAGAAATTAGATCCAATATATTCACTAAAATTTCTGTTGCTTAAACTGATTTTCTAAAAATAAACAATGTCATTCCCTCCTTGGGGCACAACCACTTCTAGTCATGGCCTATGGTATTGTAAGAGACTGGGTTGCTATTTTTCTTTTCGTGGGCAATGTCAACACTTTATCTTGCTGTTTTTTTTCCTTTTAATATTTTTTTTCTCAACAAAAAGGAAATTAAAGCTGATTATGGGATTAGATTGTGTTTCTTGAACTACCATATAAAAGAAACATAAACAGAGAAGTTAACGTTTCATATGATGTGAAAAAAAAAAAGATCATGACAATTATAAAGTTGAAAGCTTGACTGGCCTACGTAGAGAGGATCCAGAGGCAGGAAAGGAAAAATGGAGTTGACACCCTTGCGCATCAGAAATGGTCTGGTGCAAATTACTACGATCGTTATCTGAAGACTGTCCAAGGAGGCATTTCTTCCACTGCTGCCATGGGAAAAGGCAAGTCCCGCATATTTTTTGAACACTAAATAAGGAATTGAAGTAGTAACAGCTTGACAATCTTGAATCCTAATTCTGTTTTGCAGGAGTGACCGAGGAGCAATTCAAAGAGACATGGACCAGGCCAGGAGCTCTCGAAATGGGTGGTGCAGGATCTGAAGCGGTTGCTAAGCCAAGGATGTAAGAGCAGAGCTGCTTTTGAGTATGGTTTAAGGATCACTTAGAACATCGACCAGTTCTTATACTGTGGAACTGGAAGTGAAAAATTTCTGGGAATTACGCCATTCTTGGCTTCTTCTTTTTACCAGCCACATTGTGCTCGTCATCACTTATTCTAGCTCTCTCTAAAGCCTTTGTCAGAACAGGAACTTGTTTATGGTTACTGTTATTCAGTTCCTTCATATGTTTGCAACACTATATGATGTTTGTGCTCTACAGTACTTGCATTTCTTAGCAGCATACCTTTATCTTAGAATTTCATATTGAAACCTACTTTAAATCCAAAAAGAAAAGTATATAATTCAATTTCACCAAAGAGACTCTCACAACTTTGAACTTTTTTTTATTGGAAAATTTCCATGACAATAAATATTAAATGTTTGCAGAAAATATATTGATTGTCTTAATTAATATAAATCCTTGGAACTTGACATTATATTTGTGAGTGGAGTATTTCATAAAACAATTGTAAAATTGATAGTAAAAAAGATAGGTTAACCGGTTAGACTTTAAATTTACTTATTAGAAATTACTAGTTTGAATCTCACAAATTTTATAATTATTGAAAATTTACATAATTATTAACTTCAAGACCCGTATGATTAGTTAAATTACATATAAGTTAACCTGAACATTTATATTAATAAAAAAAATAATAGTGAAGAAAAAAAATAAATAGAGCAAATTCTTTATTTTCAAGAAAAAGATTGTTTTTTTTTTTTAATGTGTCTTTGTTCTTTTTTCAACAAAATATGGGAGAAGATGGAATGTTAGATAAGTGGAAGAACATTATTATTATTATTATTATTATTAAATAATCTATATAGAAAATGATGGCTGGTTCTCATGTAAGGTATAAACAAAAAAAAAAATTGTATCCAATATATTTTCACTAAAATTTCTGTTGCTTAAACTGATTTTCTAAAAATAAACAATGTCATTCCCTCCTTGGGGCACAACCACTTCTAGTCATGGCCCATGGTATTGTAAGAGACTGGGTTGCTATTTTTCTTTTCGTGGGCAATGTCAACACTTTATCTTGCTGTTTTTTTTCCTTTTAATATTTTTTTTCTCAACAAAAAGGAAATTAAAGCTGATTATGGGATTAGATTGTGTTTCTTGAACTACCATATAAAAGAAACATAAACAGAGAAGTTAACGTTTCATATGATGTGAAAAAAAAAAAGATCATGACAATTATAAAGTTGAAAGCTTGAATATATTATTTATATAATAAAACCGTGTGAGATTTTTATTATATATTTGTTACTGTATAAAATTTTGTATTTCTTTCACTTAGATCCTTTAAATTAAAAAATATCACAAATTATACAATTGTAATTGACACGACGAAAAAATTGTTGTCTTTTCCCAAGTGTAGGAATGTCGAAGTAATAAATAACCCGGCAAGACCGGGATCGAACCACAAGGAGGTTAATTGTACAAATTATAAATAACAACAACAATAACAACAACAATAATAACAATAATAACAACAACAATAATAATAATAATAATACTACTAGTAGTAGTAGTAGTAGTAGTAGTAATAAAGAAGGGGAAGAAGAGGAAGAAGATGATAACTTAGAGATAGAATATTAATATAAGGATTAAACAATGATAATAACAAATGTCAAGGTTAGAGGTTCCACTAATGGTATGTCAAAAAAGTATAGTATAAACTCTTATTATTCAATTGAAAACCACACACAAAGGAGGTTATTCAATTTCACCAAAGAGACTCTCACAACTTTGAACTTTTTTTTATTGGAAAATTTCCATGACAATAAATATTAAATGTTTGCAGAAAATATATTGATTGTCTTAATTAATATAAATCCTTGGAACTTGACATTATATTTGTGAGTGGAGTATTTCATAAAACAATTGTAAAATTGATAGTAAAAAAGATAGGTTAACCGGTTAGACTTTAAATTTACTTATTAGAAATTACTAGTTTGAATCTCACAAATTTTATAATTATTGAAAATTTACATAATTATTAACTTCAAGACCCGTATGATTAGTTAAATTACATATAAGTTAACCTGAACATTTATATTAATAAAAAAAATAATAGTGAAGAAAAAAAATAAATAGAGCAAATTCTTTATTTTCAAGAAAAAGATTGTTTTTTTTTTAATGTGTCTTTGTTCTTTTTTCAACAAAATATGGGAGAAGATGGAATGTTAGATAAGTGGAAGAACATTATTATTATTATTATTATTATTAGGAAGAACATTATATAAAGAAAACGATTGGTCACCGAGCACCCACCTACTGACTTGTACATATTATTATACTACAAGTATTTAAATGATGTAATTAATTTTATGGTTAATCCACATAAATTGTTTTTGTGTCAATGCATTTAAATTTTAATCAATAATATTTTATCATTAGTTAAAAAATCAACACATAAATTGAATCCAAGGGAGAAATATTTAAACATTGATATCTATTTGAAAAAAAAAAAGAGAATATAAATAGAATTTAACTAAAAACTTTGAATTATAATTTCTTAATTGAAAGCTCATATCATAAGTTTCAATTTATAATGCATATGAAATACTTTTTGATAAGATATTTAAAGAAAAAAATTATCTTTTAAACTAGATTAACTCTTATCAAAGTCTTTCAATCAGTGAAGAGATTTACTATAGTTCATGGGTTAAATCATTTATTCTTTTTAATTAAATTATTTTTTTAATAAAATCACAAAGTGATCCTTTAACATTGTTTTAGTTCAATTTTAGTACATAGATTTATTTTTATTATTTTTATGTGGTCCTCCAACTTAAAAAATATCATAAATTATACAATTATAATTGTTTAAAATTGTTCCGATTCTATTTTAATACTGAGGTTTATTTTTATAATTTTTAGGTTTCTGATTTAGAGAGGAGAGAGAAAGGGTTTGCTGAATTATGACAATAAAAAAAGAAAAACTTATTGTTAATATCAATTTAAACCACCAAAATATTATATTTTTGTGTTAAATTATTTCATTTGATGCAGGGAATTCATATGAGATGTTTTTGTACCTTAAAAGTTTATGAAAAACAAATTTGAATTCAGATTGATTTTTAATTTCAAGTTGACTTTAGTTTTTGGGTTTTTTGATACCAATAATGAGTTTCTCATAATTTGTGTAATGTTTTATAAATGTTTTGTGTTCAAAATAAGTTATAAAACAAGTTTTTGAATCAAGAAAACATAAGTCCTAAATTTTCAATCTCTATGTAGGTTGGAATACATGTAAAACAAATGAGTATAACTGTCAAAGCTAATTATATTGATTGAGTCTAACTGCTATATGAGACCCAAAGTATTTAGGTCTGATATAATTGTTTGACTAAAAAGCCTTGAGCTAAACAAAGATTGAGTCTAACAACTATATATTTTGAATCTGGCATGAATCACGTAGCTTTTATATATATATATATATATATATATATATATAGACACACATAAAGTTAACAAGAAAACAAAGATATCTTGGGTGTTTGTACTAGAATTTCAATTAAATTTAATTTTTTTATTTAAAATTATTTTTATATATTTTTAGTTTATTTTGATGTATTGATATCTAAACTTATTTTTTAAAAATAAAAAATATATTATTATAATATATTTTAAAATAAAAAATATTTGAAAAACAACTTCTTCCTTGTCCCAACACCTTTTAGGTAATTAGCTAAAACAAAAGGAAGAATATTAGCGTACCTTAAGAGCTTGTTTTATAGCCTCCACAACGTCAGACACCAAGCCATTCTTCTTTATCTCTTCAATGTTATGATTTTGGCTGAATGCATTACCATAGTCATTGGTTCCGAAATTTATCATGAAAAGTGACGAGTCAGCCTTCGTGCAGTCTATCAAACGTAACAAAGTGTAAGATAACAGGAACAAGATTCAAATTTAGAGGCCTTTCTTTCAGTTCTACTATATAGAGTTAGTGTATTGATTGAAGGTCTGTTACAAGTTTAATAACTACATGATGAGAGGGAGGTATATGGTAGTAACCACCTTTGACATTGTTACAGTATCCTTTGAAATAATCATCCAACCATCCAAGTTGTACACTGAGAGAAGGCGGTGCCCAATCTAGGATGATTTTCTTTTTTGCAAGAACTTCCTTTGACAAGGCTGTGGGTTATTTTCTGAAATGGTTTTTTAGATATATTAAAATAATTTTAATTTATATTTTTTTAATATTAACTTATTAAAATCATAAAAAAAAAATATTAATATAATATTTAAAATACTACCAATTTCCACATAAATTAGGCACCACTAGTTTTTTTTCTTTAAAAAAATTCTCTGTGTCGGTCGAATGAGATGAGCGCGTCTAAACACACACGCCACAAAAGAGCGCTTCACCTCTCTTTTTCTCTGGGGTATTCTCGTAACTTCTTCTATAATTTCTACTATAAAGTAGAACCTCGAGCCTCGGGTTCCTCACAATTCCGATATTAGCAATTAGCCAATACAAAAAAAAAATCCCTAAATATTCTCTTTCAATTCTCAATCTCTCAATGTATGTTTCGTTCCTAAATTTCTCTTGAATATTGGTTGACTGCTTAATCTTTGGTGTGATTGGTTGATTGCTTAATCTTTGGTGTGATTGATTGATTGAATTGTGTTCTCGTCCATAATTTCTACTATAAAGGAGAACCTCGAGCCGCGAGTTCCTCACAATTCCGATAATAGCAATCACCCAATACAAAAACAATCCCTAAAGTTCTCTTTCAATTCTCAATCTCAGTGTATGTTTCGTTTCTAAATTTCTCTTGAATATTGGTTGACTGCTTAATCCTTTGGTGTGATTGGTTGATTGCTTAATCTTTGGTGTGATTGATTGATTGAATTGTGTTCTCGATTTGATTAGAAATCGTTTTCTTTTTGTTGATTTTGATAGATTTTCAAAGGATCTGTCTTTTTTTAAAAAAATTATATACATATTCGGGATCTGTTTCTTTAGGGACTTAATGACTGCTATCAATTTGGTTAAAAACAAGATGACAGATAATTTTGTAGGTTAGGTTATATCTTGATCCTTGATTGAAAAAAAATTAATTATTATTTGGAAAGGCATGATTTTTTTAATGGTTCTTATGATTTTGTGGGTTGGGTGTAGGCTTCCATTTTGATTGATTTCTATTTTGAGGGTGGCTGAATTGATTGATATGTGAAAGATATTGTTAAAGAGTCTGAAAGTTTAACCCAACTGAATCTGCAGTGTTTGGTCATATCTAGGGCTGTTATTGATATGTATCCTAGAGGGGTTGGTGGTGATGTTGTGATTGATTTTATGAAATCTGTTTAATCTGCGTGGTGGATGTATTTATCTTTTTGATAATATTATAGGATCCATTGACGCATGATGAATTTGTGGGGCTGTGAAAAATAGTGTTTTTTTTTTTTTTACCTGTAATTAAAGTTGGCTGATCTTGTCTCTCTGTTTGTTATATGTGACCAGATGCAGATTTTTGTGAAAACTCTCACTGGCAAGACCATCACCCTTGAGGTGGAAAGCTCTGACACAATCGACAATGTAAAAGCTAAGATCCAGGACAAGGAAGGGATTCCCCCAGATCAGCAAAGGTTGATCTTTGCTGGGAAGCAACTAGAGGATGGACGCACACTCGCTGACTACAACATCCAGAAGGAGTCCACCCTCCACTTGGTGCTTCGACTTAGAGGTGGTATGCAGATCTTTGTCAAGACTTTGACTGGGAAGACCATCACCTTGGAGGTGGAGAGCTCCGACACCATTGATAATGTCAAGGCCAAAATCCAGGATAAGGAGGGCATCCCTCCAGACCAACAGAGGCTCATCTTTAGTTAAACATATTTTTTTATTTATAATTATCGTGATGACGACCGAATCTTATATTTTCTGAGCTTGATATGATTAATATCTGATTAAGTTTAGTTTTTAGCTTATTCTAACAGCTATCTCTCTTCTTAATAAACCAATTTGTGCTCTTAATAAAATTCTATGATCTCAATAAAACCTTAGAAACCCTCTTCAAGTGAGTGATTAAGGGTGGAAAGATGAAGGGTGGTGTTTGTATCAGCTCGAGGATGGACGTACTCTAGCTGACTACAACATCCAGAAGGAATCCACCCTTCACTTGGTGCTCCGCCTACGTGGTGGTATGCAAATTTTTGTGAAGACTTTGACTGGGAAGACCATCACCTTGGAGGTGGAGAGCTCCGACACCATTGATAATGTCAAGGCTAAAATCCAAGATAAAGAGGGCATCCCTCCAGACCAACAGAGGCTCATCTTTGCTGGCAAGCAACTCGAGGATGGGCGCACTCTCGCTGATTACAACATCCAGAAGGAGTCCACCCTTCATTTGGTGCTTCGCCTCCGTGGTGGTATGCAGATCTTTGTCAAGACCCTCACTGGGAAGACCATAACCCTGGAAGTCGAGAGCTTGGACACCATTGACAATGTGAAGGCCAAAATCCAAGATAAGGAGGGGATCCCACCTGACCAGCAAAGGTTGATCTTCGCTGGAAAGCAGCTTGAAGATGGAAGGACCTTAGCTGATTACAACATTCAGAAGGAATCCACTCTTCACTTGGTGCTGCGCCTTCGTGGAGGAATGCAAATCTTTGTCAAGACCCTGACTGGAAAAACCATCACCCTGGAGGTTGAGAGTTCAGACACCATTGATAATGTGAAGGCTAAAATCCAGGACAAGGAGGGGATTCCACCAGACCAGCAGAGACTGATCTTTGCAGGGAAGCAGCTTGAAGATGGAAGGACCCTGGCAGATTACAACATACAGAAGGAGTCCACTCTACACCTTGTGCTTCGCCTCCGCGGTGGTTTCTAAGCTGGTGATGATCCTCTACGGTCAGGTGTTTGTGTCCCAGTCGGTGTTACCGGCTGTTGTTGGATGGAATATATGAAGTTGCTGAAATACCATGTACGTTTTGCTGTTTTGCTATTGTTTTCCATGTCTGGTTTAAAGAAGTGGGAAACTTGTCTTTGATTCTCTGCAATAAATTTCATCCTTCGAACAAAGATATTCCTGATTGTCTTTGAATTTCACCAAAAAATCTACACTAGTAGTTTGTATCGGCTAATTTTTAGGCACCTTCAAGTATTTATCGATAGCCGCTCCGTGATGCTTTTTGAAAAAAGTTCAACAAATTTACACGGTATCCAAATTAGATTTGCTTGAACGTGCTCCTGGGAAAAATCTTCAGTTGTGCTTCAAAGTTTCACTTGATGAAAGTTGAAACCATGATCTACTTTGTTCATTGCCGTGCAAACAGTTGGATTTCTTGGCTGTGCTTTCTACAATTACTAACTGATTTCTAACTCAACAGAATAAAACGTCTGCTTTTGAAAAAATATATTAAATGATAAATTAAGAAATAAATTGTGAGTTGCTTATAAAAGAATAGAGTGGTAAGCGATATAAATGTAAATATTTTATTGTCGTTGTGCTCTTTGTTTTATGTGGAGATTTACTTTATTACTAAATATATATGTGATTTTTGTTTCTATTACAAGTAACTGGGAAGAATTTAAAGATAATTTATAATGATTTTTTGAAGGTATTATGAAATTCTCCAAATCATTAAAGAAATTAATCACTATTTAAAAAATAACTAAATTAAACAATAACGGTTGTGGTATTGATTAAAAAGTAAACTAAGGAAAGTAATAAAAAACAAAATAAAGTCTAGAAGTTGTTAGGATTGAAAGGCGACGCCGATGCCCCTAGCTTAAGGAAAAATGCACAAGGGCGCCGCATGGAAGTCGTTATTCCGCGTGGGAGTTTTGGAATTGAAATTGTGGTGGCATTTTACGCCGATGCCCCTGGCTTAAGGAAAAATGCGTGGAAGTTTTGGAATTGAAATTGTGGTGGCATTTATTTAAAAATATATTAAAATAAATATTTTTTATTTTAAAAAAATTATTTTTAATATTAGTATATTAAAAAAATTTAAAAAATTATTAAAAAACATTTAAAATTATTAAAATATTAGTTGCACGAGTCTTAACTTTCAAACTATGAGTCTTAAGTTTCAAAGGTTTTCTAATTATTTAAAAAAATTTAAATTTAGGTTGATTTTTTATTAGATCCTCTAAATTTTTTTAAAAAATTTGTAAGTATGAATATAGTCATTCTACCCCTCTCTTCACTTCTTAGAAATTTCTCAAAATATGAATGTCAACATAGCTTCCTCTCATCTTTTTTTTTTTTTTTAACAATTAAGTATAAAACTCACCCTTCTCAAGTTTCTCTTTAACTTTTTTTAAAAAATTTAAAGTATAAAAGCTTATTTTTTTTTTGATAAAATTAAATATAAGACTCACTCTTCTCAAACTTCTCTCAATTTTTTAGAAATTATTAAAAAACATTTAAAATTATTAAAATATTAGTTGCACGAGTCTTAACTTTCAAACTATGAGTCTTAAGTTTCAAAGGTTTTCTAATTATTTAAAAAAAATTAAATTTAGGTTGATTTTTTATTAGATCCTCTAAATTTTAAAAAAAATTTGTAAGTATGAATATAGTCATTCTACTCTTCACTTCTTAGAAATTTCTCAAAATATGAATGTCAACATAGCTTCCTCTTATCTTTTTTTTTTTTTAATAATGAAGTATAAAACTCACCCTTCATAAAATTAAATATAAAGTATAAAAGCTTATTTTTTTTATATAAAATTAAATATAAGACTCACTCTTCTCAAACTTCTCTCAATTTTTTAGAAAATTTTTAAATTATAAAGACTTATCTTTTTTAAATTCCTCTCAGTCTCTTATAATATTTTTTAAATATATACTAACTCTCCTTGGGTTTCCCTTAGTCTATTAATTAGAAACTTTGCATCGACATGAGTTTATCTTCTTTAGTCCTTAATTTTTTTAAAAAAAACAAGTTTTTTTAGGGTTTCTTCATCTGTTAGAAAACTTTTCTTAGCATGTATTCCTTTTTGTTTCCACTTCTATATATATAGAAATTTCTTTTTAATCATAGTATATACCCCTACATACGAGTTCTTTAATATATTACCTTAGGATTTTCACCTCTCTTCTCATTTGAATAAGAATCAACAAACTCGTTGTGCTAGATATTTTTACAAAGTATTTATATATAAAATATTACAAAAACTTCGAAGCTACCTATAAACTCAAATTTAATGGTCCTAAACCCCATCGAGCTCCAAAAACTCACGGTCCTTTATAGGCTAACTTTAGATAAGAACTCAAAGTAATGGATTCAACTCATAAGAAAAACTTAATCCTCCTAACTTCAATTATATTTTGGATTTTATTATCCCTGTACCTTTAGGTATTTACATAATTGTAATTTCCAAAGCATCTAAACCTTAATCATGTTTATTGTAATACTTAGCCATTATTAGTAGCACTTGATTGGTTACATCTTTCTAATTAATTTGGGGGATGATAACAATAAGTCCCTCCTAAACTCTAAAACAAGTAGTCAACTGTAGACAGGCCAGATGGAGGAGACCACGGCACTTGAGTGACAACCATGTACCCTTCATACTCAAATGCAACATCTCTTCCATCAATCTTGCAGGATCTTGGTTTCTCAGAAGCAAAGACCCTCATTTCTCCGCTTCCCTTGATGCCAATCTGGACTGAGCTATTGGAATCATTAGTGTAGGCCAATGATTGGATAGCACCACCGGTGTTGAGCATGTTCACTAAACCTATAGGAGCAAATTGGGCTGGTTTTCCAGCCAAGGTGGTGACCGGAGACACTGTGACGAGCTCAAAATTGAATGGTTCTAGCGCTATTTCAATGTTCTCGTGTGGCTGGGAGAGAACCAACTTCTTAGACTTGGACAAGTACATGGCAAAGATTTGCACTCCTTCAATGGAAATTGGGTTCTTGCCACTATTCCATTCTATGTCTCTGGGGTTGGTCTTAGCGGTCACCGAGTGAGAAAATTGGGCTGCACATTTGTTGCGTCTAGTCTCCCGGCACCATCCTCCTCCTTGGCAGTTGAATGTTCCAATAACTCCAGTAAACTGTTGCAATGGAAGCATAAAGCAAAGAAAATCATTATGGTGTACGGAGGACACGATGAGCAGGCGTTAATTGTATAGTCAAAATTGCTTACCTTGTTGAGGTTCCAAATCTTGAGCATGGTGTTGCCATCATGCAGAGGATCCTCAAAGAGGCAATCCCTGGTGGGAAGCGCATAGTAGTTGCACCGGAGAATTGAGCCGTCTGGCAGCACTAGCCTCTTGAGCAGTGAGAAATTGTGCTTCCCAACAGAGTCGCTAACGTAAATCGGGCCACCGGAAATCGCCCTTGAAGCAGCATGGAATTCAGCACAAGGATGAGTAGACTGGAACATATCCCAATCTGGGTGAATGAAGTTGCCCATCCACAAACTGTTGTAAGCACAGTGCACCATATGACACCCTTGGAGCCAAAATGTGCCGTTTGGATCACCAGATGGATCGGTGCACCAGAAGTCATCACCTGTTGACACAATATGAACATCTTATAATATGAATTTAGCATGATTTATTATATATAAAAAGGAACTGCAGCCTAAAATTGATCTTCATCTCTAAGAAGCACCTAAAGTTGCAGAAAGTTGATATGTTTCGAAGCAGGAGACAATGGGAAAAGAAACAAAATTTATGCGTAAAAGACCCCATCATCGCGCAAGCTTTGAATCAATGCTAGATAATGACTTGGTGATGGATATGGGGTTGCAATTGACCGTTCTCTATAATTAAAATATCAAAAAAATAATCAGAATTAATCCCTTGAAGATCACCAAATCTTAGATGCCACCACCAACTACCTTGCCAGAAAGACAGATACTACGTCTCAACCACACGTATTAAACTCAATCCGGTAAGTTAATATGACTAATCTATAATTTAAAACTTAATCCCAGTTGATTTTTAGTTTTAATTGGTTTTGATATTCATCTTGTTGCCGTTTGATAAGGGAAAATTACAGTGATCATTCAATAATTTAATTGTTTTTATCCTTACTTTTCTTGAAAAATTATAGTTTATATTATAAATTTTGTTGCAGGAGTAAGAATTTACATTCTAGACTATCTTATAGTTTAATCTCTTTTATAACTATAAAAAAAATATAAATTATAATTTTTCAATACAAGATGTAAAAACAAGTAAATTATAAAATAATCAAAGTATTTTTTTCATGTGATAATTTTACCCTTTTAAATTCAATCTAATTTTAGTCAGGTTAGAACTAAGATTATTTTTTTCATGATAAAAAATCAAATAATTTAGATTTTTTTTCTAATTATACCTTATATAATAGTTTATTTTTGTGTTTCAAAAACATTAAAAAAATTATTTTTAATTTACTTTAAATTAATATTTTTTAAAGTATTAATTTAATTTAATTTTTATTTACTTTAAAACATTTTTTTACAAATATTATTTTTTAATATATTTTAAAATAAAAATTATTTTAAAAATAATTACTTTCAGAATCTCAAACAACTTCCACACTAGATGCGATAACCATGATGCCAGCAATACATGACCCACAAGCATCTGTCCTTTTATTTTATTAAGATAACTCTCTCTTTTTTTGGCAAATGAGAAGTTCTATCTTTCCTTGCAATTAAAATATAAACGAGAAAAATTAAATAATTAAGCACTGCCTACGTGTCGTAAACACAGACTTTGGAGTACCACATCCATAATAAATAAATTTAAGAGACATACCGACACGACCAAGAGAGATGGCCTCCGTTCCGAGGAACATGAAATCGTTGCAGTGTTCCATGCTGGCTATGACACCATTCCCTTTGAAGTGCTTCCTCACCGAAGCTGTCAAGGCCTTGTAATATGCCTTGGCCAGGTCAACTCTTCCACCATAGTCTTCACTCAACATTTCCAGCAACTGCGCAGCATGGCAGATTATGTATATAACTAATTAAAAACCATCTAATTAAGCCCTGTAATTAACAAATAAATCATACCAAAAGTATGTCCTATATATAGTATTAATTAAGGCAAGATCTTGTAATGCATGATCCTTTGCTTATCCTGTTGATTTCTTGATTAAGGGGGGAATCAGAGTGAAAGAAAACGAGATGGTGGACTTTTTGTTGAGACAAAAACGAACGTATTTATTGAAAAACAATTACTTGGTGCAATAAAATTGTACTAACGTGCCGACCAAAGAAGTCGAAGTCGAAGTATGGAAACAATCAACACGACTGAGATATATTTGGTCGAAATTGAAGAAAAAAGTGCGCACCTAGCATGGAGATATATGTTAAAATTTTTGAATTAGATTAATTTTTTAATATAATATTAGAGTTTTAATGATAAATGATCACAAATTTAAATAACTTTAATCTTATTTATATGATAAAAAAAATATTAAATATAATATATTGTAGACATGTGCAATTTCAAGTTTAATAAGTTTTTACTTGAAGGAGTATATCAAGAAATAATATAATTTATATCTAGAAATCTTACTAAACAACTTAAACAGATAGTTTTTTAATAAATCATACAAGTCAATGAGATGAAATGAAAATTTAAATTTAGAGCTTTATTTTGGTTGAATTTTTAGATAAATCAGGTAAAATAATGACTTGATTTGACTCAATTGATCTAATTAAATTTTTAATGATATAGTTAATATGTAAAACTTAATTATGTCAATTAATTGATCCAAATTAATTTGGTAACTTATGAATTAACTGAATAACCTGTAAATTCAAGCTTTTTTATTTTTTGAGTTCATCCCCGAGTTAATCTAAGAAAAAACCACTCTTGACTAATTAGTATTGGGATTTTCTATTTTGTTTGAAACAATTAATCAAGGAGTTCAGTCCTCCCTTCAATATATATATATATATATATATATATATATAGCTTGGTTATTAGAAACTTACATGAATAACGTCCACCTTGACGCCGTCAATCCCAACTTTCGCCAAGTGTGAATGAATTCCCTCGTACATCTGATCTACAATCTCAGGCGGCACAAGCCCCACGCCATTGTTCACAATCTTATCGACGGCCAGATCTTCCATTGTCGTCTTCAATCCCGGTGATAATTTTGGCTTAACAACTTCTGTTGGTGGCAAACCAGGGACATTAGGCCTTAGCCCACCCCAGTATCCACACAGTGCATGCCACACGTAGACATAGTCCACAGTGTTAAACTCTTCCTTCAGGTCCTTAATAAAAGCCCCCATGCCTTTATTATCGGCACCGACGGCCAAGCTCTTAAGACTCTCGTAGTCCCTGAATTTGTAATTCTCTTGGAACCTCAATAGCCTGCATGGCATTTGTTCACCTGCACCAACAGCAGCATTCATGCCTTCTTCTGTGATGGAGTCCTCATCATGACTAATGGATTGCCAACCATCATCAATCAGCACAAGTCCAGGCGGGCACCCGCCTTCAACAAGACCCTTAACACCATCCCAAACACCTTGAGGATGCACGGTAAGATAGAATGCATCCCAAGTACACCATCCAAACTTGTCCACGATACCTGGAGGAGTTTTCTCCTCCAAAAGCTTGAAAGTACCCAGATGCACCCTAACCACCTCCATGGCTTCCTTCACCAAATTGTATGGATCATCACCTGCATGCAAATAAACAACACTCCGGAATCCGGCACCACAAACCTTTGTGGACCCACTTTCCACACAAACGTCAACGTTGTCGTCGTCGCCCGGCTGGAGAGAAGCCCGGAAAGGCCCCTCAAGAAGAGGAAGAAGGAGAACGTAGGGTCTTCCTGAATCATCAAACTTATCAAGCATGACCATTTGAGTCTCGTGTTCAAGGTCTCTGCCGTTGGAGCCAACCCAGTGGGTTGTCCACCAGACCTTGAACCTGAATATGCTCATGAACTTTATGTTCTTCAATTTCCCAATATGGACAACGTGCCTGTCCTTGGATTCTTTCGAATCGAACCCCACAAAAGATCCGGCGTTGTCGCATATTGTTTTTTCAGTGAGTGTAGCAGGCCAGGGACTGAGGGTTATATTATCAGGGACATCAGAGAGAAAAACGTGGCCATTGACCACAAAGTTTGATCCCTCAAGAGAGATCAAAGACGGGTTATTGCCATCAACCAGTCCTGAAGCACCAGAACCAGATTTTCTTACACTCGGAACCATTGTTGATCAAGAACGGGCTGCCTTCAAAGAAAGAGAGCAATACAGAGAGTGAGGAGTAGGGTTGTAGTCCAGTTTGTGGTGAGAAGCAGAGAGCCAAGTGTGGTTATATATATTAAAGACTGTGAGACTGAAAAGCAAAATGGAATTGGAAAAAAAAGAGAAAACAATGGAGAAAGTAGATTCTATGTGATCTCTAAAGGAAGTAGTTAGCTTGTTTGCTTTGTGCTTGGTTGAATTTGAGCTTGCTTGATTTCTGTTATGGTAATTGCCTTATTTATAGGCTAGCTCTTGAATTAAAACAATTGATTGAGGAAGGTGAAGTGGTGTTTCCTATTAGGTGACTGGACCAACGAGATCAGTGCTTCCCATAAAATATAAGAATCTTTATTTAAGATTATCAAGTAATCTTTAAAATATACATTTGTTGATCTTTTTTCTATCCTACTCGCGGTGCAATTATTCCACCTATCCAAGATTAATATATATATATATATATATTACTTTCAGTTATATTTATAAAAGCAGAATAGATCTAAGATCTGACCGATTAGGTTTTAAATTGATTAAAAAAATAAAAATAAAAATAAAAACTTATTTAATTTTATATGTATCATATGCAAACATAACTTATCAAAACCTAACTTTTAACTCATTAATTTTCTAAAAAAATATAATCAAAATAAAATTATTTTGAATTTATTTATCTATTTTCACCCTATTACAAGTATGCTTTGAGCAACCACTTCTCAACATCATCAATAAACTGATTTCACAAAAATAAACCAATCATGTGACAAATACATAGCTTCTTTTAACCTAGTTTGAAAAAAAAACAAAGAAAAAGGAGAATATTTTCCTTTTTCCGGGAGGAATCATTTTTCTTCCTTTTTCTCTGTGATAATATTCCTCCGCCTTATGAACCTTCTTGCTACGAAGAAATCACAAATACATATATTCTTCTCTTTTCTTTTCTGCTTTGTCCCTTACGGAGCTTGGATTGGTATATATTCTAGCTTTTTGAATGATCCATGTAGCCAATTGAACCCATAATTACTTTATTAATGTAATTCTTTACATTACAGAAAAAAAAACAATAAAGTTGAATTCATGAATTTAATCAAGTAAGAGAAATCATAGGTATCATTAATAATTTAACTTTAGATTAATTATGATTAAGAGATGATAAAAATGGAATTTTATTAAGGTTTTCTATGGGTGTTGTCTCTTGTAATAACAGTTCGTTAGCTCAAGTCGATGATGGAAACTTGCTTAAACTAGGCATAGAAATTTGTTATTCAAGTTTTTTTTATTACTTATATTATTTTTTAATTTAGTTTACAATTGCAAATTTTAGTTGGATCGATTCTCTTAGCTATATATTTAAGCAATACTTTTCTATAAAAAATTAGTTACGAAATTAATATAAATATAAATTTATGGTTTGCTTTTCAAAAGAGATTAAATAGATCGATGGTTTAGAATTTTATTAATTAATTAGTGCATGATTGTAATTTTAAGATTTAAGAACATGCTCTAATTTCTTTCTTATTTTCTTAATGCTTGAAAAACCTTTTAACTTCTTGCTTACACTTTGTCATTTTTGTGCTAACAGATACTAAAAAATATAATAATGATTATTTTTAAAAGTATTTTTTATTTAAAAATTATTTAAAATAATATTTTTTATTTTAAAAAATTATTTTTAATATCAACAACGATCTAAAAATATAAAAAAATTAAACAAAAAAATTTTAAAATTTACCCAACTTCATGCAATATTAAATAAGCGTTTAATAATAACTTAATTTTATGTTCTGGACTATGTTTGAAAAATATATTAGACTTGAAAATATATTAAATTATTTTTTTATTTTTTAGTTTGCTTTTCAAAAGAGATTAAATAGATTGATGGTTTAGAATTTTATTAATTAATTAGAGCATTATTGTGATTTTAAGATTTAAGAACATACTCTAATTTCTTTCTCATATTCTTAAGGCTTGAAAAACCTTTTAACTTCTTGCTTACACTTTGTCACTCTTGTGCTAGCACATCCACCGTTAGCTAGTCTCACTGGGAGAATCATATATAGTATTTTAAAAAATATGATAATGATTGTTTTTTAATATATTTTTTATTTAAAAATATATTAAAATAATTTTTTTTATTTTTAAAAAATTATTTTTAATATCAACACATCAAATTAATCTAAAACTATAAAATTTAAACAAAAAAATTCTTCTGTTTAGAATGCAATACTAAAAATACCTCGTAACAACTTAATTTTGTATTTGTAGCTACATTTAAAAAATACATTTAATTTGAAAAAATAATTTAAAAATTCTAAAAAAATCTTCAAAAAATTAACTTAATATATTTTTAAATAAAAAACATAATATTAAAAATTACAAAACACAAATTCGATGCATGGCAAGTGATGTCAAGGAGCCCACTATCCACCAAGGGAAAAGGATAATATTCTTATTAAAAGCGTGTGGACCTCTGACAAAATGCCGTCTCTCTTCAACTTGAGCCTCCTCTTAATTACACCATGCCATGTTGCTGTGTCCCAAAAACACTTCTATTTCTTCTTTCTTTCTTTTTCTGACATCTTCCCTCGGTTTCTGGGTAGCTAAATAGGAGAACTTTTCGAGGTTGTTCTTACCAAAATGGAGCCTAGGGTTTGAAGTTTCGACTCTTGAGGTGGAGCACCGACCAATGCCACCTGTGCGTCTCCGAGGCCATTGAGCACCGACCCTTAAAGACCAAATGCTTTTTCCAATAATAATAACAAAAGCTGAGGTGAAATGTGGAGACATATGAGTCGGCCACGAGTGTTGCTTCTCGGACAAGGCATTCAACGTTGTTAACTACCAAATACTAGCTCAACTACCGTTTTTCTATCTCGATAGTAACCGATCAAATTAATGCAAAACTCCCTTCTATCAAACTCAAATCGGCTTGGCTTGTTCACTAATTTGTGATGATCTATTAAAAAAGAAGGTTGAAATTACTTATGTTCAAGTTCGCTTGACTTGTTAAGATAATCCAAGAAGCTCGGGATTTAAAACTTCATTTTAAAAAAATCATTCATAATTTATAATTTTATCCCGGGTCTATATTATTATAGAGCTCAATCTTGTTACTAGAATAATCTCAAATTCAATATAAAAATAAATCCCATCTCAAATTCAATTTAAAAGATGAATACTATTACGAATAAGGGATAGGCCAAATAAAGAGAAGACCTTCTACTAAACTTGGCAAATAAAGGATAGTGCGAATAAAAGGAAGACCTTCCACTAAACTTTGTTGTAACATTATTATTTTTATTTTTTTATTAACATAAAAATTTAAGTTAATTTATACATTTTAATTAATTCCAGGAATTCTAAAATTAATAATTATATAAATTTTTAGTAATTCTAGAATTTATAAAATTTAAAATAATAATATCTAAAAGATACTATCAGTTGGAGCTACTGGAAATTGCCTTTGATCAAAAGCAAAGTGACATCGATTGTTTTACCAATGCTATTCCTATAAATAATTAATTTGGTTTACAGTTGACCTTTTATTGGTTTCCGAAGCAGGAAATTACATCACTGGTTATATTTTATTAATATATCGTATTTTCTTACAATTATTTATTGTTCGCGAATAGGAAAATAAACCAAATTGTCATATGATCAGGCTGGTAATATGTACTCGCATGTTGCAAGGTAAAAAACTGTGAAAAACGATACAAGAACTGAAGCTCCTGATGCAATCACAAGATCAAGGTGCGTGCACTTCCAAGTGACCCTATTTACCATCACTGTTCCCACCATACTCAGTTGAATTTCCATTCCAGAAGGAATTTCTATCGTTGAATCGGCCATCATCGCCATCATGTTTCAGTGTGTGAATGTTGCTCCCAATGCGTGATGTTGTCGTTGGCCTGCCTTGGCTGTCATTTCTGCCAGTTGCCGAAGAGTTCTGATTTGGGGAGTAACTGGAGTCAGGTCGGTCTGTTCTTGCAGTGTTATTCTGAGGTGTTGAGTAGGGACCTGCGATTTTGAAGCCAAGGGTTAGAAAGCACGTTCCGCAGAAGCACTTTGTGATCAGTTCCATTAATTCACAAAACATGAGTACATATAAGATGATATCTAACTGTAAAGTTCGAAGACAATATGTTCTTTAAACTGAGCATCTTGCCACTCTAGTTTTCCAGCAATCACCACTTGCTCCAACAGAAATTATTTCCAAGGATTTCATGAACATGGGAAATGAATAGAGAGATTTATCTGTAAAAGCTAATTGCAGAGATCGACTACTATTTCAAACGTTGCATATTCTGAAGAACTTATCACTTTTATTTCCAAAACAAAACAAGAGCCCAGAGAAGAAAGCTTCCGCTTCTCTTTCAGGAAAGCATTAACCCCCACTCGACCCACATGCCTCTCCATCACTCATAAGTGATATGAAAAAATTCATTCCACAGAAATAATACAGAAAAAATGAAGAGCCACTGAATCGATTGTGAACAGAGGACATTTACCAAATTCAGACCACAAAACCAAACATACCCGCCATATATTTATATTTAGGAATATGTTTTTACAGTTACAGAAAATATGCAATTGTAAAGGTTCCAAGTTCCATAAGTGAAAGATGCATGCATGCATGCATACATACATATATATATATATATATATATATATAACAAATTTTGAAGATTGTAGGCATAATGACAATGAAAAAATAGCCTTCTAAGAGGCCATTTGCATTTCAGATGTTAGGCCCAAAGAAATATAATTGAATCATAGCAGGGTATGGAAACTCACTATATTCCCATATGCCAGATTGAGCTTGTCCAGAACGTGATGAGCTTGCACTACCACCAAAGTAGGAGAGAGGATTGACATAAGATAGAACCCTTTTGACATATGCAAAATATCCCCCGTCATTTGCATTTGCTGAACCACTGCTAGTTGCTCTGTCCGAGGAAGAACCTCCTCGGTGGTAACTTGTGGCTCGCTGATGAGGAACCACCATCAATGCTTGTCTATTAAGCAGAGCCAACTCTGATAGTGATTTACTCAAATCTGAAACAGGTTAAATTAAAAACAAATTTATAATGGAAATGGAAATGAACTAAATTAATAGCATTTTTCTCTAAAAATGTTAGTATTAAGAGATATTCGATACATAAATTGAAAAAAAATATCTATATGCAATGCAGATAAAAGAATATTCAGTGGCTTCTTAATGAAATGAATTCTAGAACATGAAATTAAAAAGTAAAAGAAAAATATCATCTCTATCCAACCAAAGCATCATGCCACTTGTCAAAGTGCATCTGATGTGCATACCTTGATCACTGAATGTCTTGCGAGGATAAGGAATGGCAAGATCATATGCACCAATGCCACTTGCTTGGTTTCTGTCCACATAATTTTTAACCATTCTCAAAGTGCTTGTCACAGAAAACTTCTCCTGTAAGCTAACACCATCCGGCAGACGGATATTTAAATGAACATCACTCAATACAGTAACTGTTTTTTTATCATCCAATGTCCCAGGCGTGGATTCAGCCTTTTTATCTCCTCCTGCTTCTTTTATTTCAGTAGTAGCACCTGAATGATTACCAATAATCTTTTCTTGGGCAAGAAGACCATCTTCAGGACCAGAAAATATATGATCAGCTATGGTATGGTCTGATTTGGTTATTGAACTGGGTAATTTATTGTCTTCGTCAGGGGGACATGTGGACCACTCATCCCCAGTAGCCTGTGACTTATGAACATTAAAAGATTTTGTAGATGTCTTGTCATCCAGATTGGTTATTGTTTCCTGTTCATGCAAGTGACAAACCACCCAAGTATGTAATACCATTATTAAACCATAAAAGAACCTCATGAGTGCTGTAGCTTAATTACCTCAGCTGTGGGTTGTTCATGACTCGCCTTTTCTTCTATCAACTCAGAAGCGGCCTGTGTTTCAAGCTCTGAAGGTTGGGCATGGCTCTCCACCAAAGGAAGTGAGACAACCGTACCTGAAGAACTTCCTTGCCCGCTGGAACCAATATCAGACGACCCAGAAGAAGGTGGTTCAGATTTCTTCAAAGCAAGTGCTGCCGTCAGGACAGTTGCTGTTGTTTCCTGTACTTCATCATTAGAAATTTCAAGTCAAGAGGAAAGACACAAGTCACAAAAATGAGAGTAGGGTACAAAAGCATGAAGTCCCTCAATAGCTGGAGTAGAAAATAAACAGAACAGTAACCACGAAGAATATCCCATTCTTGTGATCTCAAGTGTTAAGTAAGAACAAGGTCCAAACAATTAGCAAATGGTCAAAGTGGAATCACAAGTATGATAGTTGCCTCAGAAGTAAATAACAACACTAGGAGTTTTAAGATTTATGCATGTAACTAATAAGATGAACCAGCTTTTACATACCTGGATATGAAGGCTCAACCTTGCCTTCTCTAAACCAGAAGCCAAAACTTCAGCACTAACAAACCCTTCTGTGTAATGACACAGAAATATAAATTAGTCATATTTCTACAATATCATTACACATCAGATTAAATGCGCACAAAAACCAAAGATTTCAAACAAAACACCATACCACTCTGCCAAAGTTGAACCCCATTGTAGCCAATGGCTGTTATACAAGGAGCAGATTTCTGTGGGTCTTTGATTTCAAGTTGATGCAAGGATACCATCTTCCTTTTAAAATGTGACCTTTTTCTGAAAGCTTAACGTGTAAAAAGTTTGTACAAAAGGATACATATTGCAGACAAATTCATGGCATCAGTGCTTCCTTCTTTGATATGCAATAAAATGCAGTACTTTGAGAGCGACTCCACCACCTAAATGCAGCACAACAAGGTCAGAACCATAACAGGCTATATCATATAGCATTCAGAAAACGAATCCCGGATTAGAAAAAACAAAGAAAACCCTACTTTGGAATCAGCCCAGGTGGATTTTTCCAGTTCAGCGGACTCCACATTTTCACCTGCAAATCAAAACAAACACTCCACTGCGTATTAAAACAATTAATCAAGAAATATATTACATAACACCACTATACTATACGCAATCCCCGGTTCAATATGGTACCTTTGGAAACTATCTGATCACACCCAATCCTAAACTCTAGTTCCAAAATTTGAACTCAACACCAATTAATCCAATCACATCATCACTTCCTTCCCTCCGAGTAATGCGAACTTTCAAACAAAAATCTTCCAAAACAAATATCAACAATTCAATGAGCCATTAGTTGGTCTCACAAAACCAACGGTTGGGATTATTCGGGGAAAGATTTTCAGTAAAATTAGCATAATTCCGTAAAAACAGTGCACTAAAAGAAAAGGGAAAGTACCTGAAATGTAAACAACAAAAAGTTTCTTCTGTTTTTTGGATTCAAGAATTGCTTCAGGTATTGAACCTTTATAGGTAACTGCAGATATTGAACTCTCCATCTGTTTATAACCAAAAAAAAAACCCTAAATTTCAATCAACAAATTATGATCAGAATTGATTCAAACAGTTGAAATATAATACATATCATTAATTAATTAATAAAGCACTGAGATCGAGTAATTTAATTAATTAGTTTCACCTAGGGTTTTGAAACCAGAATAGAATACAAGAGCGGCCCTGATGGTCCGGATTGGAAGGAAGAGTGTGGAGAGAGTCGATGGTGTTTTATCTTTATTTTTAATTTTTAATTTTAATTTCGGTCAAACGTCAAAATATAACCCCAAATTATTGCAATAGTTTCAATTTTACATTCAAACTATCTTTTGTATCAATTTTACCCCCAAACTCTTTTGATTTCTTAAATAATGTGCAGTTAATGTTCCGAGATAGAAAAAATAGAGACGGTGGAGATAATGGAGACATGTCTCTATATTTTTTTATTTTAAAAGTATAAAAATTTATTTTAAAAATGAATATAAATATAAATATGTTTTTATTTATATCTCTTCAATCGAATATATTTTTGTTTTTTATATTTTTTTTTCTATCCTAAAACTTTAATTAAGTGTGATGTAATTATAGATAATTATTAAAAATTATTGAATTATCTACAAAATGATGTCTTTTATTACAAAATAAAAGTATAGCTTGGAAGAAAATATGGATGGCATGCCTTAGAAATGGAAGGAAGTTCTTAATCTGAAATTTTAGAAAGTCTAAGTGTAAAATTGATTTTAAAAATTGTTTGGTAATAAAATTGAGTTGAATGGTATTTAAACCACCATGATGAGGTAAAAGTTAATTTTTTAGATACTATTTACTTCTTGTTTCATAGGAAACAAAGATTTCTAGAATATGAAAAACATATACCCTATCATTTATATTTTGAAATAATATAAATTCATTATAAAACTATCACATATTTATTTTTTATATTATAAAATACTAACAAGATACAATCTTGCTTATTTAACTCTAAAGGTCTTATTTTTTATTATTGAATATCAAAATAAATGGTGTGATAAATAATAAAATAGAAAAAAAAAAGAGGTTGAGGAATCTAAGATATCATCACTAGTTGAAGAAAAAAAAAAGAAGTTGAGGAATCTAAGATATCATCACTAGTTTTAAAGCTAATATATCAATAAAATATTGATCTAGGAGATAAGACACTGTTATATCCCTACAAGAATAAAAATATAAATTTAATTTTTAAAAAATATATTTATTAGAATGGATAGTTATAAATCTCAAAAAGAATCTTTTAAAAAGATGCGAGGATATCAGGTAATATATATATATATATATATATATGAGGATATCAGGTAATATATATATATATGCACAAGTTATTTGACTTTAATAACAAATTTTTAAAAAAGAAAAGAAAAAAAAAACATAATCACTTGGTTCAAATCCAGCTAGAAAGCCAACTAAAAAAAACTTAATCACTTGATTCAGGCGAGGTGGATTGATGGTTTTTCCCCTCCTCCTTACTTCCCCCTCTCTTTTCACTTGTTGGCATGCAAATATGAAAGTTCTAACCAAAAGATATCTTTATAAGTTATCCTTATGATTATAATTTTTAAAGTATGATTGATTTACCTCAAGGTTTGGATTATTAGGTCATTCCAACTTTTAATTTTTTAATTTTTTATAAAATAAAATAATATGTTTTTATTAAAAAAAATCAATACATTACAATCAGATTTTACTAGTAATTAGATAAACTTAAATTTACAATGAACAGGGTAAATAAATTCCCTTATCATCCACTAAATAAATTCCCTTATCATCCACGCACGAAAACACATAATCTCCACAATTAAAAACCAAAAACATCTTCTTTACCACAGAAAAACTACTCTCTGTATCCTCTTTTTCATCTTCTCCTCCATTACTTCAATCTACTTATCGGGCGGTCCCCTACAAACACACACACAGAGGACTTGTTTAGCAAATATCCCAGGCCCATCCAGTTCGGGCTCTCTATTCACCAGTCCATCGTCAGTTGTAAAAAACCCTATATTCTTTGAAGTTTTTCTGTAGCTTCATGAGGTTTTAGAAGGCAGTAAAAGACAATTGTTTGAAGACACCCCTGGAAGATATTCTATGTCCATAGGCTGCACAATAAAGCTAACAACTATCGGCTGTTTCTATCTGAAAGTTCAACTGTATGTGTGAGTTACAAGCAGTTTTGCATATAACAAAATCATCAAGCTCACAAATTATTTTCCCACGGTTAAAAAAAAAAAGAAACAACTAACTCATAAAAAACCAAGGCACAAACATCCACATAAAAGCAATTTGATCCTTGCACAGAACACCTATGCTTCTCCATCGTAGAAAACAATACATTCAGCTCAGACTACTCTAATGTCGTCAACACTAGGAGGAAAGAATGCAGAGAGCAATTGATTCAGCTCAAAACAATCCTCCTGCTGCGCATGAATAGGTCTAGTCCAAGTGCCTAAAAAAACTTTTGACACAGTTTTAGTAAATAATAATCACACTTGTTAATGCGCAAAAAACGATCCTTAGAAAACTAGAGCAGTATATCCAGTTGCGTACTGCACCACCAATTCCATGGTCAATAAATCACTTCGAAAAATCAGCAGCCAGGTGCAACTACTGGCAAGCGAAAATGCCAATAAAGCATCAGGGGCACTATTAGGTTATGGTACAATCCAAACCTACATGTCCGAACTCATTATATGAACAATTAAAGAATATATAGAGTGATCAGGAAATCTGCATGCAATGACAAGTTGCAGCAATTCCCACGCAAGAAACTAAGTTCTTTGCTTTGGGTCTCTAGAGCAGCAGATGCTACCTTCAGAAGTGATTTTAGTGCCTTACAACATCGCACATTTTTTACTGGAACTCAGCTTCGCACTACACATTTAACACTGCAAAGCTTCGAACATTCATATGCCAATTCCCGAGCATATGCTTAGGGTGTCTCAGTGTGTAATTAAGCATTCATATTAGATTGTCGACATATCACCATAAAAAAAAAAAAACAAGAAAACACACCATACCTTGTTAACTTGAGGTGGATATTCTCCCTTCAGCTTGGGATCCATACATAATTTAACTATGTCTTCTCTCAGTCTTAGGCTAGCCTGGCAAAATAAAATTTATGTTGATCTCCTCAATCGTTTTAAAAAAAATGCTGAACAGAAAAGATATGACAACATTGCAACAACCAAGACAGAGAACTCATCCACGTAACAAGACTATTCTGCCCACACGATCTGGTATGATCAACAGGAGAGCCGCTCCGGAACTGTTAACATTATTCATGCTGATCATCTAGTGATTGCATACCTGCACAACAGGCACACAAGCCACAAATCAGATGGATCGTTCCATGACCACTAACAATAATTTAGAATTAGTTAAGAAGAAACATTTAAAACCCATTCAGAGGGAAAAGAAACGATTCTGATACAACATATTTATCCTAGTAAGTTAACAATTATCTCAGCATTATGAGGCAAAAACCGTGTACGGTCACAGATTTAAAAACATCTTAATATGAGAGATTGAGAACAGAAGGATTACTCTCCATGTAAAACTGGGAGGAACTAGAGCTACAGCTCAACCTGTCAGTATCCTCTTAGAAAAATGCCAGCCTTGTTTGATATCCCTCTTCAATGGAGATCTTTGCCAAAATGAGGTTGAGCGTTAGAAATAGCCCATAAACCATATTGTTTGCAATTAAGATGTGATGACAGCCTTTGAAACTCCAGTCTTTGGTCAATGAAAAGATGCAAGACTGTCCTTTGCTTCCACAAAGAATATGACACGATCAAGAACGAATAAGAATACTGCTTGAAGTAATATAAAGCCAAATTGGATGAAAAGGCGAAGGGTCTTGTATGTTCTAATGCTTCATATACTAACAAAAATCTTACAAAAATTCTACAAATGCAAGGGACTACGTCATTGTAACGTGTTATGATTAATCTTGCATGTAATGACGAAAAGAAGGTGACAGCAATCAAGAAAAAGAAGAATAAATATATATATATATAAAAAAAGGCAGAAATTTATGTGTAAGATAATGCATCACTGTGAAGAGATTCTTACATTAGGTATTATTGTTTTGTGATCAGTTGCTCGGAATGAGATACCCACATGTGTGCTCATAAGCCAGGAATGATGCAGGATATCTATCACTGTCTTGTGAGTTGGAACTCCAGCAGATTTTCTTGCTAATTTATGGGATCATCCAATAAGTATAATACACCATGATATTACTTCATCTTGACTTGAAAGCACAAGAATTCTGAAAGGTGCATAGCTTATTAAATTCCAACACAACCAAAACATCTTTCCATTTGGTGATTCTATTCCATTTTTTATGGTCTAATCTAATCTCCCCCTGTTTGACAGCATGGCTTGCCGAGTAAATTTTATCTTTCTAAGCATGACCTTGACTTTCCTTTTCCCGCCAAGCACGCCCCTCTTCTTCATCTTCTCCTTCTTTTCCTTCCCACCCTCTATAAACACTTGAATGGCTTTTTCTCTTCTGTCATCTGATAGTAAAGCAAACTTCGCAAATTTCTTCGGCCTCACAAATCCAAGCTTCTCATTTATCTCCTTGAATGCAGGAACAAGACCACGCCTTATGAAGCATCCTTCTATTAGTTGCATTGAGTTTGATTCTGGGAGAGATGGCACATTTTTTAACTCAAGGTCCAGGCAGAAAGGAGAGTCCTTCAACCACATCTTGAGGGAGTGGGCCTTGGCTATGAGGAGCCCACTCCGAGTTTTACAAGGAAGAAATGGGGAACCCATCTCCCAAAGGCATGCTTTCAATGTGCTGTCAAGGGACACCATGTTGTATTCAGCTGTCCCTGTTATTAGAGCAACTGATTTTGGAGATTCTGGACATCCCTGCAAGGATGCATCCTGCCACATCAAAAGTATTATGTTTAGACCCACATTGTAAAACCAAAAGGTCCTTTTTCTTTTTCATTATCATCCTCGTGGTTCATGACATTAAGCATTCGTATAGGAGGCATGGATACTTGCCATATGTTAGATTTATCAGCATGCCAGCACATAGATACATGCAAATACTTTTTACCTGAAAAACTAGAGGGATCCAGACAAGTATGCATGTGTACTCATAAAAATATTAATGTATTTGCATGTGCATGTCACCATGTATGCCCAAAGATCGATGGCAGCAAGTTTATCCCATGTATGCATGGGAGAGGGAATTTCAGACTCGCAATTCACTTCTTCAACTCATGTAAGAAAAGGTCAATCAAAATCATATGACCCACATGAAATGATCAGTCATAATTTAATGAGAGATCTTGCCTGCATGTGGTCAAGCCATAAAGTAAGACCAACAAGAGCTGCACCGCCTGACAACTTTCTAAAATCAGCTCCCCAGTCCTTGTCAGCAACCCTGAATTACAAAGACCACAAGATATAAATTTATCCAGGTGCAGCACAATAGTTTTAAGAGAAAATGCTATAAGATCTTTCTGTATAGTTCAACAAGATAAAGCCATTAAAGTTGATAAAATATTTCAAATCTATCAGCTTTTACCTGAATACATCATGGCGATATATTTTCCTCTTGATGGCCAACAGAAAAACCCACGAAGCAGTGGCTCGAAGTTCAAATGCCCACAACAAATCCTCTAATGCATTGACAAAGTTAAAGGCTGCGTTGTCTTCCAAGGTTTCTAGCATCTCAAGGCACTGGTCCAGTGCTGAAACTAATGGTCCAGGTTTTTCTGTTAAAAGCCTGCAAAAGAAAAATCACTCAGTGCTACTGATATGAGAAAATAGAGTAATAGTATGAATAAAATTAATCTTGTACATGGTAGCCATGGTAACAATTGTAGCTAATCACTACCTGATTGGAAGATCAAATCCAGTATCTCGTAGAGCATTTAAGAGGAGAATGGCCTCACTCGTGTGCTGGGACAAACTTGCAGCCCTAATAAAGCATGTCCATATTCTGTGATCTGGTTCCAGGCCCTCTTCCTTCACTTGTTTCAGTTTCTGAATTCCAGCGTTGTAATCTCCATTTCTGAGATAAGCATCAATAACAGAACTATATGGTAGCGTACTGAGATTTGAATCTGTCTCTTTCAAATTTGAGAGCACCTTTTCCGCCTCCCGAGGCTGCCCAGAGCTGCCATAGGAAACCATAAGCAAATGCATTGTGGCAATAGTGGGTTCCACTCCTGCATCTTTCATCATGCTAAATAGCCTCTGAGCTTTAGAATGACTTCCAGAATTTCTATATATTTTCATCATTATATGATAAAAAGAGCGATCTAATTTACATCCTTTTGACTGTAACCCCTCAAAAAGTTCCTCTGCTTCCTCCACCAACTGTTGCTTGCCAAATGATGCAACTAAGCTTTTGTAGGTATCCAATTTAGGCTCCAATCCCACCGTTCTCATTTCATCCATCAGTACCAGACCTTCCTTTGGTCTATGATCTCGGCAGTACATCACAATTAATGTATTGTAAGTGTCTTCATCTGGCTCCAGCCCATCTTCCTTGATCCTCTGGTAAATTTGAGTTGTCTTTCTAAAATCATCAATTGCTACATACATCTTGAGCACAGAATTCCATATAGAAAGATCAGGCTTGAATCCTGCTTCTTCCATCTCAGATAGCATGGCTTCAACATCCCTGACCTGTTTTCCCCTGCATAACAGCTGAGCCATTACCCTGTAGAGATGCATGCTGGGAAAATAACCTGCAGCCTTCATTCCATGGTATATTTTCTTCACTTCAAATATGTTCCCTGCCCTTGCAAATGCATCAAGCATCAAAAGAATAGAACTTTTGCTAATTTTAAAACCTATATCTTGCAACTCCTGGACTACCACATAAAGTTCTTCCAATCTTCCATCAACAATCAGAGCTTGCAAGAGACCATTAATGGAATCTACAGTTGGAGAAGGGCCATCTCTCATCATCGTATTAAAAACAGCCCTGGCTCGCTCATAACAGCCACTTGCAGCATAAGCTTCTATTAAAGCATTCCAGACTTTACGGTTCACAGTAATGCAACTTTGTCTCATATTCCCGGCTACACTCTCTGCTTTCTGCCATAGCTTCAATCTTCCATATGCCTCGATCACATTGACATAAACAGATATATCATTCAAAACTGTGCCATCTGTTTCTGTGAGATCAATTAGATGATGGGCTGTTTCCGGGAACCCCATTTTACAATACAAAAGCATCATGCTTTGGTACAGACACTCAGATGCTTTGATACCACAGAACCTCATGTCAGAAAAAACCTGAGAAGCTTCAGTAAAAAGTTCATTTTCTAAACAGCATTGAATCAAAGCTTCAAACATGGTAAAACTCCCAGTAAAACCAAGTTCTCTACTATTACTGTATTCCTTCAAAGCAGTATCTAACTGCTGAGCCTTGCAAAGCATAACAACCAAAGCTTCAGTAATCATTTGACTGGACCTGGGAGTACGTTCTTTCAATAATTCAAGCAAGTCAAGTGCCACAGAGTGCCTCCCAGATGAACTATACGAACTCAAAATAGACAACAAATTCTCACGGTCGATTTCATAGCGATCACTGATTGCCCGTCGCAGCATTTTTGCAGCTTCATCATAGCAATCACCCTTGACGAGAATGGAAGAAATAGCTTGCGGGTTCATGCCACATACTTCTTCCATATCTCTGACAACTCTTCCAATATCTTCCACTTTGTTTGCATTCCCAAGAGTTCGGAGCATCAACTCATAAAGGGAATGTTCCGGCATAATACCATCATGAACCATTTCCTTGTAAAAAGTCATTGCCCTCTTCGGCTCATTAAATCTTAGATGGATGTCCAGCATAACCGAGTATGCTAGTTGGTCAGGCCTAGTTCCAGACCTGAGCATGCAATCAAAAGTCTCTTCAGCCTCCACTGGTTTCCCGGCCTTGGCATACCCACAAATCAAAGCACTATACGTCCTTAAGCTAGGTTTAACTCCTGTGCTCAACATCTCGGACATCACACCAGCAGCCTCCTCTATTTTGTTTGTCTTCCCAAGCGAATCAATTAAAACAGTATATGTAATCACATCAGGATTCCGGCCTGATGACTTCATGTCCCTGTAAAGCTGTAATGCTAGATCATTCTGACCTTGCTTACCATACATGTGGATCATAGTGTTGTAAGTCATCTCATCTTTGCCAAACCCTATTTTCACCATTTCCTCACATATCTCTTTCACTTTCTCCACATTCCCTTCTCTTGCGAAAGCATACAGCAATGAATTATAACTCACGGCATCTGGAAAAAACCCTCTCGACTCCAGATCATTAAAAAGCTGTTCTGCTTTGCCAGACAGTCCGCATCTTCCATAAACTGAAATCATGGCATTGTAAGTCCACAGATCAGGTTCGCAATGATGTGCCACCATATCATCAAAAACATTAACAGCCTCCTCCAAATTCGATGCCCGTGAACAAGCACTGATAAGAGTATTATAAGTAATTGTATCTGGTCTAAGACCCGATCTTCTCACTTCAGTTAATAGCTCAATGGTCAAATTAGGCGTCATTTCACCTGCTTTCAATCGAGCATTTATCAATGTATTGAAACTAACAAGGTCTGGCTCACACCCTCTTTCATGCATCAAATCAAACAGTTCTTGGACCTTATTAAACTTACCACTCCGTGCATATGCACCCATCATGGCATTATAAACTTGCACAGTATTCCCAACTGAAGGTTCTGCCCTAGTAAATACTTCCACAGCCAATGGCTCTTGATTGGCCTTTCCCAAAACAGCCAAAATAGTGGATAGCATCCGCGCATTGGGGGAATACCAATGGCGCAAATTCAACCACTCATAGACCTCCAATGCCCGGTGCCAACTTTCCTGGCCCACAGACTTAACCACAAAGCAAAAATCAGTTGGTGTCAACTGCACTTTCCTATCATCGAGAACATCAGCCACAAACTGGCCTTGTTTCAATCCTAATATCCTGTCAGTCAAATATTTCACCCTCTCCCTCCAATCTCTAGCCTTCCTAAGTGCCAGTTTATTCATTTTCTTAACTCTAGTCCTACTTTGCCTGCACCCCAACTTTTCTTCTTCATTCCCATCATCATCTACATCATCATTCAATTCAAGAGACCCTACACCCAAGATTCCATCTTTAGACGTTTCAGCCAATTGGGCATGTGAGGAATGGTTCAAGATTCCATCTTTAGACATTTCAGTTAATTGGGTTTGAGAGGAGGGGTAGTAAGTTTCGTTCAGTTGAAGTTGAGGCCATCTGACTGATGGTGAAGCTCTGCTATAGCTGAACTTTTGCGGGGCATCACTACTACTATCATTATTGTTGCTGTTAAGTTCAGTAGTGGCAGTAGAGGGTGAAGACTGATGTAAAGAGCAAGAAAGAGGTGTGCTTTTGCATACCTTTGAAGGTGGTGATGATATAAGGGCCAGGACTCCTCTGCAAGCCATGCTTCCACTCATTACAGTCTCCCGATATTTTGTGGTGTTTCAGAGGGGATAGGAAATGGAGGGTTTAGGGGTTTGGACCGTTTAGTTCGTTTTTGTTTTCTTTGTTTTGGTCCTTGTGTAGAGGGTTCACATATTCATTGGATGTATCCGGGGTTGTTTGTTTGCTTTAAAAATAATTTTTTTAAAATAATATTTTAATTTTTTTTTATTTATTTGTCATTAAATTTTAAGTTAATTAATAAAGAATTTTATTTATTTATTTTTCATTAAATTTTAAGTTAATTAATAAAGAAATATTTTTTTAATTAAAAATTTTAATTTAATTTTTTAAAAAATATTTTACTTTTATTTTGAACAAAAAATATGATTCTAAAAATTATAAAAAAATTTAGAATCATATTATTTGTTAATTATATCAAATTTAATTCTTAAATTTTTTATTAATATATATTTTATTTAAATTTTTTATTTTCATTTCTTAAAATTTTATTTAATTTAATTTATTTTTATTTCTTAAAATTTTATTTAATTTAATTTATATATTTAATTAAAATCAACAATGTTAATTAAATCACAAGAAACCTGATTAAATTTCACCATATTAATATCTTTTCAGGTAGTTGATGTGATGAACTTGAAAACTTAACCTAAATCATGTTTTAATCTAAACTATATTTGACATTAATCTAACCAAACTTAATTAATCAAATATTAACCTAATTAGTCAAAACCAAGAAATTATTTAAAAAATAAATAAAACCAAATCATTTTAATAAAATAAAAAATTGACATAAATTGACGCTATAACCAGGAAGTAACCTGACAGGTCAAGGACCGGCCCTTTACCAACCTGACAACCATGCTAGTAATAATGAATATTCTTTCATAATAAAAAATGCAAGCACAAAGTGAATCAAGGCCGGCTGCTCCGACCACATTCTTGTCAGCATCATAGTTTGGGTGTTTTTTAAAGTTTTTTTTTAAATTATTCTTTTTTATTTTTAAAATCAATATATAAAGATCATAAATAAGACAACTTTTAGAATGCACCCCATTAGTGTGTCCTCTCTTGCTTGAATGCTTGTTACAATGAACGCAAAAACAAAAAGGTCATCCGCACAGCGAGTTCGGCTCAAATAAAGAAGAAATAGAGCATGCATAATTTAGGTGGCGCCAAGCAAAAATGAAAGAAATGAAAAGGGCCGGATTCCAGCAGAACAATATTGACATAAAGAGCATGTATAATTATGAACAACATTTGTTAATGATCACAAAAGGATCGTTTGAAGGCAAACAACAATCCCTACATAAGACTCGAGGCCTCTTTAGGGTCAATTTATGACAGGAAAAAAAAATCAGCAGCCTGAAATACCAGCAAGAAATAGACAGAAAATCGATGCCCCTAAAGAGGACAACCCAAACCTACACACCAGATCTCATATATTAAAAATTAAAAAAATATATAGAATTGTCCGCAGAAATCCACATGCAAAGGAAACCAAACTGTGCAAGTTGCAGAAATTCCAACACGAGAAACTGACTTCTTTGGTTTAGGTCTCCGGAGCAGCAGGAGCAACTGATTTTAAAAGTGGTTGGAGAGCCTTGACAACAATGCTCATATTTGGCCGGAACTCAGATTCATACTGCACGCATAATGCTGCCACGGCTGCCAACTGCAAAAAGGGAAAACAACCATAGCATGAGAAGCTAACAAACTGCATACACATGGCCACGCCTGTGCACATGGTGGGGACAAAAATAATGATTGTGTGCAGAATGCGCTAGCATAGAGCTCAAATTCAATTGTTGACAACATCCATGAGAGTAATGATACCTTGGCAACTCCTTTAGGGGGATATTCCCCCTTCAGCTTTGGATCTACACATTGTTTAACTTTGTCTTCACTCAGTCTTGGAGTAGCCTACAAAAACCAAGTTAAATGTCAAAACATTCAAGTCCGGAAGAAGAATGATTAAAATAGAAAGGTGCTAAACGGAAATGAATAGATATTACTTCCACAATTGAGGCAGAAAACTCACCCAAGTAACAAGACTCTGTTGCCCACGTGGCATGGTGTGATCAACAGGTTTCCTCCCGGTAAGAAGCTCTAGGAGAACTACTCCAAAACTGTAAACATCACTCTTCTGTGTCAATTGTCCAGTCATTGCATACCTGCAAAATAGTTATCAAGCTAAAAATCAGTTGCATCCTATAAGCAATAAAAGTTATTTACAGATATTATATGAGATGAAGATGCAATGAAATGGAAATTGCAGAATATGCAAATAAATATTTTAGAGAGAAATTTTAGACATCCAGTAAACAGCACCCATCAAAAGAAAAAATCTTATGCTACAGTGCAGTAGAAGGTCCACATTGCGTTCATAAACCATCACTGCAGATAACATCAAATATCACATCTCAGCTATTATCCATAAAATTGGTAATGTCAAAAGGTAAAGTCAGAAGTTCAGAAGGAAAAATAACTTCCAACATCCAGCAGGCAATACAATAGAGAAGTAACACAACTTGTCCAACTTCTCTGATCATTCAAAAACATTAAATCTAACCTATCTCGATAAACACAATGATGTTACTGAACCTTATCCATATAGATAAAATTCTCCAAGCATGGAATGATTTGGCTAGCACATATTGGGATCGCTCAACAGCAAATTGTGCTTATAAACTGTACTTTATGAAAACACTTGTAGCAGTTTGCAATGAAGCGTGCACAGAAATAGCTACAAGTAGAATAAACATGCAACATAATTGAAGAGTTACAGAAGCCTTACTCAGGAGCATGATAACCGAAGGTTCCTAAAACTCGAGTTGAATGAAGGCGGGCAGCCATGTCAGGAGCCTGATTTGAAAGGTTAAAGTCTGCAATCTTCGCTTTGAAGTCTTCAAAGAGGAGCACATTGCTTGATCTGATATCTCTGTGTATTATAGCTGGTTGTAGCTTCTCATGCAAGTATTCCAATCCCCTTGCTGCATCAACTGCAATTTTCACTCGCTGAATCCAGTCGAGCACTGGTCCTGGCTGTGCACCTTGAACTCCCTTTCTACCTGCCATTGCGAGGATATATAAAGTTAAATCGATTATATTAGAATGTAAATGATGAACAGACAAGATGAGCTCATACCATGCAATATGTCATGTAGGGATCCCATTGTTGCAAACTCATATGCAAGCACTCGGAGATTTCCTTCTACACAGTACCCGAGTAACTCCACAACATTTTCATTCTTCAACCTTGAGACCATGGAAACCTGGGTAAAAAATTTCAGATGTCTTAAGAGACCAAAAGGAACAAATTGCAGGGTGCAGAACAGAATAGAAAAAGATAAGAAACAGATAATTGGATACATGTCCTTCCTTTCCCTTTAAAATGAAGCACACCTGAGTCAAAAATTCAAAATTTGTCTCCGGCTCGCTTGCAACATCAAGTTTTTTTACAGCCACAGCTTTTCCATTTTCTAAGCTTGCATAATAAACTCTTCCATAGGAACCTTCACCAATCAATGCTTTCGACCCAAAATTGTCAGTCTTCTCTTTCAGTTCTTCCAAAGACAATGCAGGCACTTCAATAGGTGGTGCTTCCTTCTGTAATTCAGCTTTGACAGGAGCTGCTACTTTTGAGCCTTTAGGATACCCTAAAGTTCCGCAAAAGGAAAGCAAAATAGAAAGTTCAAAAAGAGCAACCATGCACAATCAAATAAACCCCAGAAATATGACTGAGCAGGACTTGGAAGCAGACGTAATGAATAAAACTTCTTGTTGATGCATGTGTAACATGTAATTGGCACCAAAATCAAAATTCATGATTGCTCAAAGATAGGATATGTCAGAGCCTGCTTTAATGAAATTATCAAGAAATAGCACGATTAGGTACAGCATTCAATATGAAAACTGAAATCAATAATAAAAGTGATAATATCTATGTGCTATGCACCCCCATTAACATTTTAGAGAAAGCTGCTGCCTAGAGAGAGCATAGCCAAATTGTATTCTGAAAGAGACAGAATCTAGGTTGTAGGATCATAACCATCATCTTTAAGTCTCTCAATTCTGAGAATCAAATTTACATGCTGTTACCAGAGATGTGAACACATAGCCTGCACAAAACTACAAAGACCAGATTGGCAAACAACACAAAATTTTGCATGCAATAATATAGTTTCCGTCTATATCATTGAACTTAACCATTCAAAAATGTTAATCCAACCACTGCACTCCCTGACAATAGGAGAAAGAAACCTTAAATAGACCAAACCCTCAACTTTCTTTAGAATCCCATCATAATTATTAAAATCAACATGGATGCAAATTCTTTTTTCCCTCCCCTTTGCTTCCCTTATTACCAGCAACTGTTAAACAGAAGATAATCTAAGGTTCAGAGTACTTTACCATCTCCGTAGTTTCCCGGGCTTCTTAAGCGCTCGCTCTCATATGGTGGGTACGACTCCTCTACCTGACAGGTACAACAAAGCCACCGACGCATCTTGTCTTTTTTCCTTGGAAATAACTCGTCTCCGCCCCCTTCACCACCTTGTGTTCTCTCCAATCGCACAAAGTGCCCAGGAGATGGCGCATGTACCTATACATTCAACAACAACAACAATAACAGAAATCAAAAGGGAAAAAACAATAAAACTCCAGAAAGGATAAAAATTTCAAGAACGAAACGAGATTCACCTTATAAATTAACCCAAAAAATTCGAAATTAATCATTTTCTACCATTAATTTACGTTAACACACAATATAATAAGTAAAACATCAATTATACCATTATGATGAAAAAACCCATTAACGCAATTAATCAAATTAAAGACAGTATTTAAATTTTACTGCAACAAATCTCTATCTCAAACTTGAATTAATTAATTAATTAATCAAACCCTACCCCATAATTACGATGAATATAATCCTTGTCCATCAACAACAGAAAAAACAAACCCTAAAATTTGGGTAGGAAAAAAAATAGAAAGTAGAGCGGGTGCTAACTTGTAATGGAAATAATTGACATTTCAACTAATTTGTAAAAAAAAAAAACTTATAGAAATACTTAATCGGTCAAAATTTATGAGTACAAGTAATTATATAGGGAAAAAAATACAAGTATTCGATTGGGAAAATCATATAGTATGATAGCTTCATATCTTTAAATAAATGAAACATAAAAGTACTATTAATTGAGTTTACCTGACAGAGAGTTGATTGTTACAATAATATTCTTATAATAAAATTAATTAAGTTATTTGATTGATTAAATTTTATAAACACTAGTATTTAAATAAATAAAAAATAATACACGTATTCAAAAAAAAAATCACAAGATACATTATGTCGGCAATTTGTTTTTTAGCTTTCAAGGATATATATATATATATATATATATATATATATATATATAT
>NW_011499914.1:300579-306541 GCF_000495115.2 Populus euphratica
GAAAAAAAATCTCTCTCTCTCTCTCTCTCTATTATATATATATATATATAATAGTAAAACAATCCGAATATACATATTTGATCAAATATCAAATTTCAATTTCTTTTTAATTAACATGATAATAATAATAAAAATCATTATTGAAATATTAAAATATCTTTTGATGCCAATTTGGTTTTTGCTTTCAAGAATATTTTGATATTTTTATTTTATTTTAAAAAAATTATGTATTCCCAATAAATTAAATAATAACTGGTAAATTTTATGAAAAGATTTTAATGCTTTTAATAGCAAATTTAAAGTTTTCTAGTGGAGAAGGAAAAACTATGAAAATGCTATTCCATCATATATTTTTCACAGTGTTCCTGTTTTAGCTTTTGTTAATAACTTATTTAAATAAATAAATATCTATGACTTATGGTTGCAGTCTTTTAATAATAACATGCAGTCCAAAACCTACCAAACCTGCAGTTATTAAACTCTACAGGAGTCAACTTCATGTAAAATCCGAGTTATAGATTGGTGAGTACCTCCAGGTATATAAAAAAATTATTATAAAGTTGAAATAATATATTTTAAATTTTAAAAAAGATTAAATTGGATTTTTATTAAGTTACACGTTGACCTATAAAATCAATAAAATCCGATTAAGTTAATCCTAATTAATTTTTCTTTTATATCTATTTTCAATCAAGTAACAAGTTAGCTTGATTATAAATCATCTTGTCAAGTCAGTATAAGTTTAATGTAATTATACGAGCAATGAACAATAATATTATTTTTATTTTATATAATTATTAATTTTAAAATTTATAAAATTAGTTAAAATAAATATAAAATAATTCAGATATCTATATTAATAAAAAAAATAATAACACTTTTGTTTTATGAACAGAAAAGCTTTAATTTTGCTCCATTGATGATACAAAATTCCTTGCCATCACTGTACAGCTTTTGAAAGTTTCAATCGCAAGCTTTTTCTTTTTCTTTTCCTTTTCTTATTTTCTTCAAAGGGGAGTACGGTTCTTCTCTTTCTCTGTTTCCTCGGCCTTTCTCTGTTCGATATGAGAAGCAAATAGAGCCGTTGTGCTTTCCTTAGTGCACTATTCTCAGTAGGGCAACCCTTGAAGCAAGAAATTCTCAAAAGAAGCACCGCTAGAAGTAATTATGTAAGTAATAATTAATAAAGCTAACAAAAAAGCAATTTTCGAGCTTAATTTGAATGCCTTTCTTCCTAATCTTGGTTGATCACAACAAGTCAGACTTGCTATAGAATCAAGTTTGTAGAATATAAAAAAAATAAAATCAATTTGATATAGTGATGAAATCATAAATTATGTACTTTTTATTAAATAGATCGTTTGGAGTTGCCGGACTTCTTCTTAAATTTTAACTTGTACATTTAATTTAAAAATATATGTGATAAATTTTAACTTGTGCATTTAATTTAATTTAAAAAATTTAGATTATTTTTTCTATTTTTTCTATTTATTTTATTGTCTAATTTTGGTTTTATTTTTTTATAATTAATTATTAAAAATATTAAGGTTTATAATAATTTAGCAGTTTTGATATGAATGTATTTAAATATGTTTAAAATAAATATTTAAATTTACTAATTTAATCAATTAAATATTTATTTTCTTATTATAAATGAATAAATCAATGTTCATGTAAAATTACTATTCTTGATATTTTTTATATTGGTATAATATATTATTAAAATTATCTAATTGAGATCTCTTAATTCAATATAATCATAGATTAATTGTTTAATTAAGATCTCTTGATTTACAATGTACATATATTGATATATCACATATTTATTTGTAATTAATTGTTAATGAGATGCTTGGATCTAGGAGAGTGCATGGGTTTAAATCTTATAAACTACATTTTTTTTTTGATATTTTCTTTTATTTGAAACTAGAGTATAGTAATAAAACTTGTTTCATGTAATTGGCTAAGTATTTGTTTGAAAGTATTGTTATGGTTGCTTGTAGTTATGGTTATTTTTCAAAGTATTTTTTTTAATGAAATGCATCAAAATAATATTTTTTTTATTTTTAAAAAATTATTTTTGAGATCAATGAATCAAAAGTATCCAAAACATGTAAAAAAAATTATTTTTTAATAAAAAAATTTAAATTATTATGGAACATATTCGCACCGCGTTTCTAAATAGCTTAGTGAGTTCATACAACTTTTTTGTTATCTAAAAATAATTTAAATGTCTAGAAATAGTTAAATATAATTTAATGAATTGATATATATTTTGCTATGAATTTTATATACAAAATTTAGAATTATTATATAATCAACTTATTTTTACATAACATCAAATTAATACATGGCTATGTTAATTATTATGTAAACACTAATGATAATAAAAAAAATTAGTAAGTTCATCAATTAAATTAAGTATTTCAAGCTTAAATTCCTTAAAGATAAAGAATCATTAAAAGTTTAAAATAATGTAACTCAGTTAAACTAATATATATATATATATATTAAAAAGTTATATAATATTTATTAGTAATTTATCTTTTCATTTAAAAAACTTTGTCTCCGTCCCTGATTTTATAGGGTAGAATGTCAGCAACCAATATAGAAACTTGGGTTCCTTCACTTGTATTGTATTGTAAATTTGTTAGGTTCTAATAAGTTAAGGACATGCTATTTGCAGAAAAAAAAAATCATCGACAGGATCTCATCCAAGCTTAAATAAATTTCTATCTTCAAGCCATTTACGTGCTATTTGAGCATTTTCTCCCCTTTTTGCAGAGCTTATACATGAATTCATGTTCTGAATGTCTATTAAGAAGGTTGAGTCTGTCAGGGCAGGAATGTAGATTGATTCAGAAAGGTGACTTTCTCGAGTTTAGTATCCTCTGGGGTTTAAATAGTGTTTTATATTATATTATCAGTTGTTTTTCAACGTTTATTTTATTTGAATATATATATTAAAATAATATTTGACATCAATATATTAAAACAATCTAAAATTATTAAAATAAATAATTTAAAGCAAGAAAAAATTCAAAAATTTTCAATGATGCTTTTTGAATGTTTTTCAATCAAGATAGTATATTTATAAGAAAAATATTAAACAATTTAAAATAATAAATAATTTAAAAGAGTTTTAAATTTAATAAACAAAAATATTTATTTTTAAGTTTAAAATTGGTTAATGCTTTAAAATCTATATATCTTTCTCTTAAAAAATAATAAAGTTTTAATATTTTACCTAGATGGTTCGGGGATATTTTTAGAAAAGAAAAGGATTAGAAAGTTCTCTACTTTTAATAATATTAATGAGAGACAAGTATTTCTTGTACATCATTAATGAGATAATAAATATGATAGGTCTCTTAAAAAATCTTGTATATACTTGTGAGTATAGATATGATGGTTTATCATGTTATAATATTTTTATTGTAGAAGCTCATCCAAAATTAGGTATATAGCTTTAGAACATGGTAATGTTTAAATTTTTTGAGTATGTTATAGTTGTAATACTCACCGTATCTTAATTTTGATTAGTTGTTAAACCCAAATATTTTGGATCCAATATATTTGGCAAACCCTCAATATGACTAACTGTCGAGCTCCTATAGTTCTTTGGATCTATAATATTTTATCATTTTTTCTAAATGAAAGTAGGATATTTTAGAAAAATCCAACCAAAATCCATTAACACAGTTTCATTCTTATAGAAAATTCTTATAGATTTCATTTTTTAATTTAGTCTTTAATTATTTATTTTGATTTTTTTTTTATGATTACAATTATTTTTATTTTAAGTTTTCTTATTATTTTTTTGTGGCAATTTCATCCTTCATTGTTTTATTTCACTAAATTTTAATATCATATTTGATGCTTATTTTTTTATCATGTTTTTAAAATTTAGCTTGAAAGTCGACCCCTGTCATGTCTTGAGTCACGGATTGGGTCGAATAATTGGAGTTATTGGAATTGATCAGATTTTTTATTGTATAATAACTAAAAATCAACAAATATCGACATGATTTTCATTAGCTAATCACTTGATTTTCTATTAAATTAAGAAGTAAAAAGGATATTATTTTAATAAAAAAATAATATACAAAATTCAATTATGATCATTTTTTTCTAATTAGTCTTTCTTTGTTTTGGATTTTTTAGATTGTTTATATATATATATATATAGTTTAATCTTCTTTCCATTTGATTGGTCTTGACATTAAGCTGCTGGATTTTAAACTTTTGAATTTTTTCTCTTCTCTTCTTCTAAGGTTGTTCTAGATCATGAATTAATTAAATTAACAAGGATTCACTTAGGTTATCACTATTTAAATATTTTTTTATTTTTTTATGTTAGAAAAAAATAACCACCCCATAACATAATAAATACAAAAAAAAAAATTAGTAAGAAATACTGAAACATGTGATGGTCCATAGTGTTATCCATTTAACCTTTTTAAAAATAGGTAAAATTACTCAATTATTATTGGAATCAAAATTCTAAGGCTTGTGACTTGGTCAATTTTGTCTTGTTTTTTTGTTTTTGTTTTTTATATACAATAGAATGATTAAATTACCCTTTAAAAAACAAAATCTCATTTACTAATAGCTAATGGTGTTTTTGTATTTTCATAGTAATTTTTTTTACTTTAAAGCCCTCAAGATCAACAAATTTAAACTTTTCTTGTTTGGATTTTTTTATTTTTTTATATTGACTTTTTGGTTATTGCTATAAAAAAAAAGAAACATTATCATCTTTTGATAAATATAAAATATTAAAAAAAAAATTCATGCGCCAACAAGTGAATGTCACTCACATCCTTCAAGAAACATGTGCAATGACATCCTGTAGTTAAATATCGCTTTTAAATGTGGTATTAAAATTTAATTTTAATGTATTTTTATATTGAATTTGGTCTCATTCAAAGGTAGCATTCTGTAATTAAACATCGCCTTTAAAACTTTTCTAATGCATGATTTGTATTGTGAAATTAAATATCATAATTTTGATTATTTCTTGATTAAATATCAATTTATTTAATTATATATATATATATAAACATTTTGGTTTGTAATTGAGATTTTTTCATATTTAAAATTGTATTGAAGAAACTTCTATTTTCATTTTTTTTTATTGAAAAATATTAGTTGATAGATGGCTAGCATTACTAATTTACTTATGTACTAAAATGATGGAGAATCATTCTGGAATGGTGAAGCTATTCTTTATTTTTATATAATCCATCCCTCATGTTTTTCTCAATTTTTTATTTTATTTTTATTGTATTTTTTTTCAAGTTTATCTTTAAAATTTTTTAATAATCATCGAGGCTGCTTTTAGACTAACCAAGTCAATTAGATCATATCTAAACAACTCTCACACAATTTAATTTTAAATTTAGGTTAAGTAAAAAGTAAAGTTGAAATGTTTTTTTTCCTATCAATTTTATTTTTTTCATTTTAATTTTTTTCTTGTATTTTTTTACTGGTAAACCTGGTTATTTTTAGATTAATCAAGTTGATTAAATCATGTCAAAATATCTTCCACACAATTTAATTTTAAATCCAAGTTAAATAAAAAGTTGAATCAAAAAGTTTTTATATCAATTTCATTCTTGTATTTTTTTTTATCATTTACCAAGATTTTTCGGACAAGCTAAATTAATTAAATGGAGACAACTCTGACATTATTATAATTTTGAATCCCAAAAAAATAATCAACAACAAATAATTCCAATGTGACACTTTATGTGGAAAAATTAAATCTATTAAAAAAGTGTTTGTTTTTGTAATTCAGGACTATTTTTCAAAGTATTTTCTAAATTATTATTTATTTAAAAAAATATTAAATTAATGTTTTTAAGATATTTTTCAATAATTTTAATGTATTAATATAAAAAATATAAAAATATTGTTTTAATATATTTTCAATTAAAAATTACTTTTTTAAAAAATTCTT